>NW_005843025.1:39967-54070 GCF_000455745.1 Alligator sinensis
GAACTTCTTCACAGTTAGAGTGGCCAAAATCTGGAATGGACTCTCAAGGGAGGTGGTGCTCTCTCCTACCCTGGGGGTCTTCAAGAGGAGGTTAGATGGGCATCTGGCTGGGGTTATCTGAACTCAGTACTCTTTCCTGCTTATGCAGGGGGTCAGACTCGGTGATCTATTGAGATCCCTTCCAACCCTAACATCTATGAATCTATAATTTAGTTTAAGATCAAAGAAAAAATATAACTTCATAGGAAGACACACACTTTTGCTAGGTTATATCAACAGTTAAAAAATAAAACAAACTAGGCAAAAATAGTCAGAAGAAATGGGTTGATTAGTTCTGTAGTCATTATAGTTACATGTACATTTTAGCTGTGTGGAGGGGAGGGTCCAGATAGCAGCATCAGTGAGCATCCTCCCCCTATCAGCACTTGCTCCCCTGCAGGGGCAGGCAGGAAGCTGGAACACCTAGAAGTGGGGATGACCCACTGATGCCACGGTTCCGGTACTGTCCAGTCCTCTATGTAGCTCCTCCCTGCAGCTGTATCTCTTGGGTCAGTGTAAGAAACATGCTGGAAGGGGAGGGAGCAGGGACTGGGCATCGCATCCTGTATACCCATTCCACACAAGCTCTGGCTGGAGCAGAGCAGAAGCAGTCCTGGGTCTTCCTCTGCCTGAGTTCAGTTGGAGACATCAGTGGCAGCATGCTTCCAGGCACTCCCTGCCTTCGCCCTGGGTGTCTCCCACAGTCTGGGAGCAGGCACTGGAAGTGGAGACCCACCTGCTGCTCTCACTGTCCTCAGCCAAGCCCAAGTCTAGCTGGAGTGGGGCAGAAGCAGCCCTGGGGCTCTCCCACTCCTGGGTCAGCTGTGGAAAGCAGTGGCAGTACTCAGAAGCAACCCCTACTGGAGGGAGTGGGAGTGGTGGGGGTGCTAACACAGACTATTCCAACTTTTCTTTGGGCCTAATCTGCATACAAAACGAACTGCTCCAAACAGGAGATTTTACCACACCTTCAACTCTCCTATGAAATATGAACTTTCATTTCTACCTAGAAGAACTTTTACAATCTTTTCTCTGATGCCTGAAGAAGGGTATTTGTGCCTGAAAGCTTGTAATTAAATAATTTTTTTTCACAAAAATCTAGTTGGTCTAATAAAAGATATCATCTCTACCATGAGTTCTGATTCCTTTTGCTAAAAATCAAGGTATATGTAATATGTTAGGGTACCAGGGGTGGTGGTGACACCTCCTGGTGGCTCTGCAACTGTGCCCACTCCACCCCTAGGGTGCCCTCCTGTCTCATCTAACACACCTTGATGGAAATAAAATAGGGAGGTTACCCACAGACCTTTACATAGCTCTGGTTCCACCAAGACTCCACTAGGGTCCTCAGCACCCTACTAGTCCTCACTGGTCCCAGGCCCCTGGCAGGGCCTCTGTACTCAACTGTGTCCAGCAGGGCACCCAGAGTCTTAAGGGCTAATTGCATGGCTCCAAATCCTCCCCTATACCATGCCCCATGCCTCACAAGTATGTTGTTCCCTCCGTTGGGGTTTCGGTCTCTCCTTCTTTAATTTTACTAGCCCTTCTAGCCCATTCCCACTAAAATCGAAACTGGCTTTGAGGCACCAGCTTCATTTGTCCCTTCCAGTCACTGGGCCCCTGTGTGGCTGTGCCCTCTCTCTTTGCCCACTCTGGGCTCAATAAGTGCTGAAGCCCTGAGCCTGCCCTTGGCAGGGCTCAAGGCAGTTGAGTGCCACCTGGGCACTAATGAGGCCTCTGTACCTCCCCTTCCAGCCTCATCCCAAACCACCAGTAGAAACAATAAAGTAAATCATAAGCCCCTGGGCTGTAACAAACAACAATGGAAACAGCTCTCTGCCCCTTTAAGAGGGCAAACCTTTACCCCATGTATAGCATGCCTCTTAGCCAGGGTACCTTGCAGGTTCCCTGAGGCCTCCCTGTTCCTTTAGGCAGCAAAACAGTCAGCCCAGCATCCCTGGGTGGCTCCCCTGGGCAGGAGCTCCTTCCCTTGTGGCAGCTAGGGAGAGACTCCCCTGCTAGCCCCAGCCTTGGGCTTATATGCTCCCACAGCCCTGCCTACATCCAGTCAGGTGACTACCTAGGCTGGCTGCTAATCATCTCACTAGCCCCTTTGCCCCAGCAACCAGCAGCTGCTGCCCCCTGCCTAGCGTGCAGAGCTCCCTAACTGGGCTGCTTTTCCTCTTAAAGCAGGGGCGGGAAATTATTTCGGGGGAAGGGCCACTTAATGAGTTTTGGCAAGCTGTGGAGGGCCGCATAGGTAGCCCTGCCCCTTGACAGGTGCCCTGCCCCCTGGTTGCCATCTTGTGACCAGAAGTCCCTCCCCTTGCCACCAGAAATACTCCTTTCAGCAAGGGGTTTTGCCATCTCAGAACCAGAAAAATACTAAATTATATTCTAAAAAAATCAAACATTTATAACATTCATTAATTTGATTGCAAAAAATATTTTTGTCCTGATTTACATGTGTTTGTGTAGTGTACATAGAAGGAATTGCACAATAGCTTAAAACAAAGTCTTACTCTTGTTTAGTGTGGGGGTGGTGGGACACATGGGGATAGGTTTGTGGGGGCGTGTTAGTGTGTGAGTATGTGGGGTGTTTGTGAAAACTGAGGTGAAAAAGGCATCGAGTACTTCAGCATTTTCTGCATCCTCTGTCAAAAGGTTGCCTCCCCCATTCAGTAAAGGACTCACTTTCCCTGATCTTCCTCATTTCTGACTTACTTGTAGGAATCCTTCTTGTTGTCATTCATGTTCCTTGCTAGCTGCAGCTCTGAATTTTGCTTTGGCCTTCCTGACTTCATCCCTGCATGCCCAAGCAATACTCTTATACTCCTCCCTGGTTGTTTGTCCAAGTTTCCACTTCTTACAAGCTTCCTTTTTGTGATTTAGTTTACTGAAGTGTTCCCTGCTAAGCCAAGCTGGTCTTGCGCTTCTTCCTGCCATACTTGCTCTTCTTCCTGCACATTGGGATGGTTTGTTTCTGTACTTTCAGTAAGGTTTCTTTAAAGTACAGCCACCTCTCCTGAAGTCCTCTCCCTCTCAGACTGGCTTCACAGGAGATCCTTCCCATGAGTTCCCTGAGCAAGTCCAAGTCTGCTTTTCTGAAGTCCACAGTCCTTACTCTGCTGCTCTCCATCCTTCCTTTCCTTAGGATCCTGAACTCAATCATCTTGTGGTCACTGCTGCCCAAGTTGCTATCCACTACTACATTCCCCAGCAATATGTCCCTGCTTGTGAGCAGCAGGTCAAGAAGAGCATGGCCCCTAGTTGGCTGCTCCAGGACTTGCACCTGGAAGTTGTCCCCAACACTTTCCAAAACTTTCTGGATTGCCTGCACACTGCTGTATTGCCCTCCCAGCAGATGTCAGGGTGATTGAACCAGGGCCTGTGATCAATAAATTTCCACTAGTTGTTTGAAGAAAGCCTCATCCACCACTTCCTCCTGGTCTGAAGGTCTATAGCAGACCCCCACCATGACATCACCTTTGTTGCTCTCTCCTTTGACCCTAACCAAGAGACTTTCAGCAGGCCTATCTCCAGTTTCATACTGCACCTCTGAGCAATTAAATGGCTATTTTACATAAAGTTCAACTCCTCCTCCTCTACTCCCATGCCTGTCCTTCCTGAATAGTTTATACCCATCCATGACAATGCTCCAGTCATGAGAGCTATCCCACAAAGTCTCTGTTGTTCCAATCACAGCATCATTCCATGACTTATAGCATCATTCCCTTTGGGAAACAGCTTGGCACTTAATGGAGCTCATTGTCAGGATATCCTGTTTGATGCCCAACCCAAATATTTAACACTCATGGACCAGCCAAAATAAATGCCCTCCCCCTTTGGTGTTAAACCTTCAAATATTTATAGATTCTTTTCCAGTTACTCCTCAAATACAATAGTAATTTTGAAGCCACACAAGACACACATGTGTTCAACACCAGCTGAAGTGATGCTGGGGCCCCAATTCAGCAAAATGTCCATTTTATAGGAAGGTTATTAAAGCACATGTTTAACATTCAACATAAACTTGAATTCTTTTGAAGTCAATGGAACTTAAACATGTGCTTAAGTATTTTCCTAGTATGAACTTAATGAGTGCTGGCTTTAGGGGTGGGTGACATGGGTGACCACCCAAGGTGCCATGGGTGAGGGGTGCCAAACATACATGCACATGCACACACGGGTGAGCAGTTCATGTTCACAACAATGCTCCCATGCTCCCTGCCCCATCCCAGCTGATCCCTGCTCCAGGCAGAAAGAGCAGTGCCCAGTCTAGTCCACCACCTCCCCCAACTGCAGGCACCGTTCAGGAGGAGATGGGCTGGGCACGTATGGGTGAGGTGGCTCCTGTTCTGGTCTGCCCACCTTGCTTCTGGACAGCAGCAGCAGTACCTGCCTACCTGCCTGCCTAGTGCACCATACTGCTCTGCCTCCCTGCCAGACTGCGCCTGGCCCACCTGCCTCTGCCTGTAGCAGCACTGCTGACCGTGGGGAGGGATGTGCCAAAATAGAAGTTTGCCCAGGGCAAACTTCTATTTTCCCTAAGGCCGACTCTGAAATTAATTATGTGGGAAAGAGATTTCTTGAAACAGAGCTTGGGTTTGCCCCAGTGGATAAACTCTGGTAATTGGCAAATTGTGCTACTGAATCATACTGTCCTTGATGTATTTTGCTGTAAAAAGGATTTGATACTAGAACATTTGCTGATGTATTTACTTCTGCTAATGGGCCATTCACATCACACATGTATTGTGATAAGCGGTTTTGCTCATAGCTCATACAGCTGTGCATCCTTGATCTGTGCTTTAGAAATGGAATTTCATTTGTTCAATCTAAGTCTGCTCATATAATCAGTTCTGATCAAATTTATACACACCCACACAAGGCCAGATACTTACCTGGAGTAAATCAGTTTATCTCCAGTTATGGCAGCAAAGATAGGCTGATCCCTTTAGCAATTGACCAATACATTTTAGTGTTTCTTCTTGTCATTTTCAGATTATTTTAATCAGTATATTTCCTCAGTCCTATTATTTCACCATCTGTAACATGCCACCTTGTCACATTGACCTTCTGTTCTGTTTCAGTTAATCTGAGGAGTCTCAGAGTAAATACTAATTTTAGGAAGGCTCCTAAAATACTAATTTTTGGAAGGCTCCTTCAAAATCTGGTTCAAATCAGTTAGAGTTGCATAATTTGTCTTCAGTTCATAGCCTTCACAGCAGTTTTATTGCATTGCTTCATTTTAAAACACTTTTTCCTAAATGGAACACTATTTTTTTAATCTGCAGTTTCTGGGAGAGAGTTTAGGAAGTGAGCATCTACCTGCTCTGTAGTTTTCTCAGCATGTTAAAATGAGTTACCTCAATCACGTCTGTGAGAAGCCTAGCAGGAGTGGCATGAAGATAGGTCACTCTTTACTTTTGCAAGAAAGAAATGTGCAAACCATATGATATTTTAAAGGACAGGCATTATGTTGCCAGTATTGAAGTGACTACGCATATAAGAGGATGAAATCTTGATACAGGAGTGGCTGTGTTAATGATGTATTGAGCTGCTGACTGAGCATGCCCCATGTGACTTAATCATTTTCAAAAGCTTGAAGAAACTTTGAACTAGGTACTTATGTTGTTAAAAACACAATTCTCTCTCATTCCCCTGGATCTCCCTCCTGGGCATTTTCTAAACATGACAAAACAAAGTCATAAAAGATACCTTGTCATTTTGGCTGCTTGCGAATGTTAAAAAAAATAGAACTTTACTTTAAACGCAGCAGGTTCCTGTGCTGCACCCAGTGCCTGCTCAGAAGAGGCGGTGCATTAGTTGGACCTGGCTCACCCAACATCGGTGTAGATTGGATGCTTTAGTGAAGTTTTTTTGGCACTTTTAAATAAAAGCTGATTGATTCAGCTATTAGCTAAAAATCCCAACAAGCACCACTGAAGCGCCCGATCTATACAGATGCTGCAGAGCTGGGTTGAAGTAACGCACTGCTCTTTCTGGTAAAATGTGGTTCTGCTTTTTTAACATCTGCAAGCAGCCTTTATGTCATCTTAAAAATATAGTGTTCCCTATTATGTTGCCAGAGCTGTGTTGGGAGAATAGTTAAAGGGTTTCATACTGTTCTAGAGGTATGAGTTTGATCTTTTTTCTAGACTTGTGCCAAAGGCTGCCCTTACTGTAAATGGATACCAAAACATGTGGGCTACGGAGTCTGTGACAAGGGCGCCTTCCCGGCCCAATGTTAGCTTCGGCCCACCCCTGTCTCTGAGCAAACCGCCCGCCTGCCACACCTTGTTGTTAAATAATCAAGATGTTAAATAGGCGGGAGGCTGCTCTTCGAGTGTCCCAGTTGTAATGGGTCCATGTTTACACGTTCCAACCACCCCTTACGTGTCCCATGCCTTGCAGATGTCTCCGCCAGTGGTTTGCACTGGGTCTTTCTTTATACACCCAAACACATATTGGGCTCCAAGCCCTCAGCCCCCTGAGGCTCCACATTGGGGTCTTCCACCCCTTGAGGCTCAGGTAGCTGCAGCCCTGCTTGGCCCTAGGGTCTCACACCCAACACCGCCATCTCCCTGGGGTCTGCCACCCCTTGGGGCTCATGTGGCCACAGCTGTGCCTGGCCCTAGGTTTTTACACCCCCAAACTGGGGCTCCACTGGGGCTTGCCACCCCATCTGGCTCAGGTGGCTATATCCCTGCCTGGCCCTCTACCCTGGGGTAGTGCGCCCTGTGAGGCTCAGGTGGCCACAGCTGTGCCTGGCCCCCTCTCAGGGCCTCTGCAGCCACAGGGCTCACAAAGAGCCTGGGCGCTGCTTCAGGTCCCTCCACCAAGCTGGGCCCTCCTTCAGGACTCCCATGAGCCTGGGCTCCCCCTGTGCAGATTGAACCCGCCTTGGATGTGGGGACTGGGGTTTTGAGGCACCCCTCCTCACCCTTCACTGGGGAAGTAACTGGCCTGGCATTTCTGGGGAGCTACCCCACTACAGGTAACTCCACCTGGCCACTCTTCCCTGGCAGGGTGCAGTTTCAGGTCATGCCCAGGACCAATGAAGCCTCCTCCTTCCCCATAACCTCACCCCTTACCTCTGAGTGTTCCTGAAGCAACTCAGCCTGATGTTACCTCCTTGGCTGCTCAGCTTGGACTGCTGCTTTTCTGGCCTAAGTTTGAAAGTGGCCACCACAATCAGCCACCTGGCTGCTGCCAGCTCTAGCCCGTGATGGAGGACTAAAGCTGCTCCATCACAGAGTCAAAGACAGCTGGATGCTAACCACATCACTCCCTTTTCTGCCATTGGCTACAAAAACTGCTGTATCAGAGCCAATCTATCTTGATAGACCATCTAGGCTTGGGCAGATCCTTGGCCTTTTAAGTTGCAATCTTGATTGATCAGTAGTAAATTAGAAAGACAGCATTTAAAGGAAAACAGTAGCTTAAAATGGTTGTCAAGTATTATATCCTTCTATTGAAAACAGTTACATCCTTACCTATCATTCTGCAAATGAACAGCCATTGAAGGCATGGCATTACTCAATTGTAAACTTAAGTATGTGTTCAAAGAACTGGGGCCTATGTGATCTACATTAATTAAAAATTAGAGATTAACCAAATATTTGTAACAAAATATTAGAAGGAATGCACTAGTATTCATGAAACAGTACAATGTTATAGTGAAAATATTACACCATATCATAACATTTTCCTGAAAATCAGGAGTATAGATTTTACAGTTCAATAGCGTTGTGATCCATTGAGCCCCTCATCCATCTTCCCTTCATTCCCATTACTTAGAAATAGCCTAAATAGCTTTGTCAGAATCAAAAAAGCAGATGTCTTCCCATCTATAGTGTAGCTAAACTTTGCAGGAAGAGTACGGATGTGAGGTTATACCAGCTAATTAAAAATCCATATCTAAGCATCAACAATTTTTTGATTCAACTATGTAGCTCTGGTTACATTAGAGAAAGTATGCAGTTTTTACTTTACTATGTTATATTTATTTTATTCCATTGCACCATTTTTGGCAGTACTAAAGTGAAAGTAACTCTCAGTGTTTGACACCAAGCAGTAGATGACGGAAAAGAAAATGGAAATGGAAAATAGAACTCTAATCATTTTCAAAGGCCAAGATTTTCTTCCTAAAATGGTTTCAAGTGATAAGAGGAAGAGATCTGAGCCATCCACATTCTCAGAACCAAATATGCCAACATTACATGATTATTTTCTAAACCTTACATTTTGAGGAACCGCATTATTCTTAATCAAAAACCTACAAGGGTTTCAGTGCTGTCAGAAATATTTTGCATTTTATTTGTTCCACCTTAACTTGCTTTTTTATAGAGCAAGTTTTAAAGACTGCTTTCAATTTTAGGGTTGCATTGATTGAAAATTTATTGCATAACAGTTGTATTAAGTAACACACTAGAAGATGAGGGAAAGAAAGGGACAGAAGGCAATTAACTGGCAACCCAAACAACATCTAAACCTGCCTTTGCTGAAAGAGACTGCAATCCTGAAGAGAGAATAAAGAAATCCATTTGCTGTTGGGGTAACAAAACTGGAATGTCTGGACCTGATTCCCCAACATTGTGCGTCCTGATTAATCCAGTTCCAGTTCTGTTCCAGCAACATATTATTCTCATCGGGAACATGCCTTTCATGAGTGCAGATGACTTAATCAGGGCATGTTATCTTTGTTGCATTTGTATAGCCATGTACATAAACGCAAGTTGGATGATAAATATTATAAACTAAAATGATAACACTTTGTTATATGGGTCAAAATCACGCTGTGCCAAATCTGGACCTCAGAGCTTCTCAGTGGGCGGGATCTGCAGGGCCAGTAGCAGTGGTAGCAACTGCAGCGGTGGCATCACCAGTGGGGCAAATGGCTATGTGTCAAGATGCCTCAGGGCAAGTGGGGCTGTGTTGGCACAGTCCTCATTCGCTCCCCTGCTGCCAAGGGCCACATCCACCAGGACTCTAGAGCCCTGGATTTATGGCAAGCCCTGCCTAATTTTAGCCATGTCCCAAATCTATTGGCCCACCTGTAGCCCAGCAGAACATATATTTGGCACCCATAATGCAAATGGTTATTAAAGGGGGAAACTAGCAGTGAATTGGGACCTATACATTTTTCTGTACATATGCTCTTTATTCATCTTGTTGTAGTGGGTACTATAGTCTGAAATTAGGGTCTAGTCTTCCCTCTTTTACAATTCTGGTTGCTCCTTGTACATGGCAACAGGATGCCACACAGGTACAGAAGACTACTCACATGGAACAAACTCATGTATCAGCCAAAACTGAAAAGGGAAAGAACAAAATTGTCTTCAGCTCAGCCCAGAAATTTAAGAAAGGCAACTTGAGAAATACTTAGAATGAAAGACCCACAAAACAGTAAAATAATAAATAGCGCAAACTTTTTAATTCATACAAACACAGTACAAAATCATCAGAACTGAGTTAGATACTCACAAATCAAAATCTAAGCATTTAAAAGGATGCTCCAAAGAGCAGAAGGAACCTTTCACTGTCTGAAATACAGTATTGTCTAAGGCAGACTGGTGAGAGAGACCTGTAGAGAAGACAGTGAAAGCTTCTAAAAAGCAGATAGAGGGATTTTAAGCCTCCCTTTCCTTGTCATTAGCATTTGTGTCATAGTCTTGCTATTTTAATTGAAATCATTGTGCTGCGTGGATATTGTGTAATATACCTAGAGAATTAGATAGTCACAGTTATAAATCTAAGTGTATAAATTAAATAAATAAATTTTAGAGCCACTTCATGTAAATGCTAGCAAATTTAAAGTATATAAGTTATTATGCAGTGTAATTAAAGTGACTACTTTTAGATAGTTTCTAGCTGCTACTTGTAAATACCACTGTTCTTTTGCTGGGTTTTTTTTGCTCAAGGGTAATTATGGCTTCTATACAACATTTGGTAAAAAGTAGAAATAGCTCTTTTTATCCAGAGATCTCCAAATGCTTGGCAATAGATGATACTTACTTACCATTGTTCCTGGTTTACAGATGGGGAGACTGAGGAATAGACTGGTGAAGTGACTTCCCTCTGACTACACAGCAATTCAGTTGTGGTGCTGCAAATAGAGCACAATGGAATGGGACAGAAAATTATATTCCCACCCTCTAGAAAAAAAATGGAGGCATGGGAAAAGCGACTGCCCTGATCCAGACAAACAAAACAAAACAACCAATCCCCTCTCCTCCCCCCCGCCCAAACAACTCAGCATGATTAATGGGAGAGAAATTAAAAAGAAATCTATTTCTGGAGAACCAAAAAGAATTTTCCAGCTTGCTAGGTGCCTGCCTCAAAGACACCTGTCAATTTTACTTTCCTTTGGAAAGTGAAATTGATAAAAGCCTTTTAGGCAGGCTGCCACAGACCAAGTGCTCCAGCTCTCCAGTTTCCCAGATCTCCGATATCTTGCTTCCCCTGCAAATCCCTGGTTGCCTACCTGAAAGGCTCTTTTCAATCATTTTGATGGTTTCCTGTCAGAAAATCTTTCAGACAGACATTTCCAAAACAACTTTAGAACCTTCTGACTTGTATGCCAGTGTCTGGTCCCCAGGTAATTTTGAGAAGTCTTTACTCTTTTGAAGATATGACCTACTATTAAGGATTATAATTAATCTATATAGTGGTATGAGTGGACCTACAGGGTGGGTTCCTATGCGGTAGGCCCTGTACAAATATTTAACAAAAAGTCCAACTTTGTCCCTCAGTCTTTATTCCAAATTACAGTTCCACAATAGTGGCAACCACCAATGAAGGTTTCTTGACATGACAGCTAAATGGAGTATAGCACTGATTTAAGGCATACTAGGACCTCTGGGCATTATGAAAATCCATGTCTGAAATGATGAGGATCCTGGTATATGGACTGAGGAGAACTGTGTGTGTGTCCTATATCTTACGGCAGTGGTTCTCAACCTTTTTTGTACCAGGACCCATTTGTAAATGATCAGTCTCAACCCAGTTGCTAGGGTTGTCAACCCTCCTGGATTGGCTGGGAGTCTATTGGAATTGGCATCGATCTCCCGGTGACTATTAAAAGCAATCCAAGGGATTGATATTGTGGAATCAGAAAAAAATATATGCCTTAAACTTTGATTATTTTAGTTATAAGATGACATAACCGCTTTGTGGAGAATTGCTGGCTCTGTATAGTAGAACAGATAAGAGCAAGTGTTTGTTCTTTGTAACTCCTCTGCAACTGCTTTGTTCACCGCGGCCTTGAAGATAGCAAAAAAGTATGTACAAATCTGATTTCCAGGTGCAAGAAGGAGGTTTGTGAACTAACCTCGCCTCCCCCATTAGTTCCCATCCTGATTACAGCAAAGAAATAATAAAATAATATTATAGCCGCTTTTTATGCTAATTTTATTATATGATCACGTGAGTTATAAGCAACTGTTAAAAAGTATATAAGCCTCCTGATTTTGTTCTTGGGGGGGGACCCCTTCCAAGTGCTTGGGAAATCCATGTCACTTTGGAATCCCCCCTACAGCTGTAGTTTCTTTTGAATAAAAGCTTCTGCTGACCTGACCCAAAAGTATGCTGCGTGTGTTTTTACGACAATTCCTGGTGCCGTGACTCGGATCCAGAACACAGACTGAGGAAGGAGGACCACAGACTGCCCCCGCCCGAACCCCGAGGCGCCAAACTTGAGAGGTAAGAGACCTAATTCAAAATCTCTATTGGGGTTTCGGAGGAGGACTGCCTGTAGGCTCCCAACTTGGCCGTGGTAACTGGATCTGAACCTTGTTAAAACAGGTCAGTCTGAACCTTACTGCCGGCTAAAATTTTCTGTCTGGTAAAGGATCCCATTTTGTGTCTGGTAACGTACGTTTTATTTAGGGAGAAACTGTATGAAGCACCTTCATCCTACAGCACATCGGGCTTGTCGTTAATTAACTAAGGCGGTGTGGGGGAGGAGGTCTGGCTGACTGAATGAATGTGCATGTGTGTGTATTTAGAAATATGAGCCACTGACCAGGTCTGAGACTACGGTTGGGTTCAGCCGCCCCAATTCTGCCTGACAGGGCAGTTTTGAAAGCAAGGGGGCCCAACTGGAACCTCGTGACCCAGTGGACAGGGCTTCCCAGTGATTGAATAAATGTGTGTGTGTGCATTTAGAAAAATGAGCCACTGACCAGGTCTGGGACTAAGGCTGGGTCTAGCCGCCCCGATTCTGCCTAAAAAAGGTAGCGTCGAAAGCAAGGGGGCCCAGCTGAAACCTCGTGACCCAGTGGACAGGGCGTCTGAGTGATTTTGTCTTTTCCAAACCCCTTGTCCCAGTAGCTTCTGCCGAGAGCAGGAGTGAAAGGATTCCTCTTGTGTTTCCCATTCCCATTTCCATTTTATGAGCCGGTGTCGGGTCAGAAGCCTTTTGTCTGGGCAGTGAAAAACTGCGGGGCAAGGCACTGAGCGGCCCGGACATCCTAAATAAGCCTCTCCTACGTCTCCCTGTGTGACTGAAAATGGGAACGAGTCAGTCTAAACAAGTTCCCGTCCCCCCTAAGGGGACTCCGGCGTACTTTATGTACACACACTATTCTCCCGAGGCTTGCAAGTACCTGGATAAGTGGAACTGGTATACTAGGGATGATCCTGTGAAGCATTTTCCACAAGAAGGAACATTTGATCAGGATAAAATAGTGCACTTAAGAGGGGCTTTAGAGTCCCGTGGATCCAAAACACCACAAAACCAGTGGGACGCGTTCTTTTATTGGTATGATGAAATGTCCAAAAGGCGGACAGAATCTCAAACTAGGAGCCTAAAAGACTCTCAAGAAAAATTAAAACAGCAGTTACAAGCTGTTCGGGAGAAATTGGCTGCTCCCCCAAATTACACGCCGGCCACCGCTCCGATGTATCCAGCATTGCCCGGGGCGCCCCCACCACCGGAGCCAGCAGAGGATATCCTTGACCTTTGTTCGAACCCTGCTCTCCTGGGACTCCCACATCAGCAACAACCGGTTCAACATCAGGCTGCAGCCCAGGCTATTAACTCATTAGCTGAAGCTCCTTCAGTAAATCCATCTACGGAGCTTAATAGTCCGGACTCATCCACCATATCTGCCACTCAATCATCACCAGTGTGGCAATTTACTCCTGGGTCACAACCCACCACAGGTGTATTTAGAAGAGTAGAAATAGACATGAAAAGATCTCCCATCAATCTTAGATCCCGAGCTGCACAAGTTTACCCCCTAAGACAAATGCCAGGCATTGGCACCGATGGACAAAATATAGTAACTGTGCATGCACCCTGGACTCCAGGTGATCTCTACAATTTAACTCAAAAATTCCCAAAAATCAGGGAAGACCCAGAAAAATTTCAGGAAGAACTGCAGACTGTTATAAATTGTTATAATCCAACATGGGCTGACATTAATCAGCTCATGTGATCCATTTGCGCCCAAGGAAACTATGCTACGTCTATACGCTGCCTGTACTTGGCCAGATAAAACGCAGGGATTGGCCAAGACTTTATTAACAAGAGAAATGCTTTGGTTCAGGCAGTTCTCACAATTTGCCCAAAAAAGGCAGACTGAACCAAAATAAATACCTGTAAACAAAACAAAAATGAACACCCCAGTGACTATTTGGAACGCCTCAAACAGGCATTTGAACGATACTCAGGAATGGATAACCCAGTCGGAAATGCTAAACAAGCAATAGTGGCAGCATTCATCCAGGGACTTAACCCTAAAATTGCTGAAAAAATTCAAACAGTAATTATTGGCTGGGAAACTAAAGATTTGACTGAAGTCCTTGCTGCGGCTAACCATTTTCATAACAAAATTAACAAATTGGAATGGTCTAAAGACAATGCCAAGTTTAATTTAATGGCCTTACAGATTTCTCAGTTGCAGGGTCCAGGTAGAGGAAGGAGACGAGGACGGGGAATGGGAGGCCCGGGTAGATTCAGGGGAAGAGATAGATCCTTGAGCCCACAAAACCCAGGCTATGGGAACCAATGTCATTATTGCAAGCAAGAAGGACATTGAAAATCAGAATGCCCCA
>NW_005843025.1:60162-60600 GCF_000455745.1 Alligator sinensis
CGGGGCCCTTGGCAAGAAAATCCTGTATGGAATATTGTTTGTCTTTATAGCTCTGAAAGTGTTTTATGTCTTAGTGCAACTGATCCTCTGCTGCGTGAAAGCCAGCAAGAGAAGCTTTAGCAAGGCAAGAAAACCTACAGCAGAGTCTAGAATAATGGTGTTACAAAAGTGTGAGCAGATTAAAAGAAAACATGAAAGGCTACATGATGAAATAGAGGGGCTCATGAAAATGAAAGTTTAAGGCTAAAGAGAGACTAAATAGTCTCAAAGGGGGGACTGTGGAATCAGAAAAAATATATGCCTTAAACTTTGATTATTTTAGTTATAAGATGACATAACCGCTTTGTGGAGAATTGCTGGCTCTGTATAGTAGAACAGATAAGAGAAAGTGTTTGTTCTTTGTAACTCCTCTGCAACTGCTTCGCTCACCGCGGCCTT
>NW_005843025.1:60790-67832 GCF_000455745.1 Alligator sinensis
TAAGCAACTGTTAAAAAGTATATAAGCCTCCTGATTTTCTCTTGGGGGGGGACACCTTCCAAGTGCTTGGGAAATCCATGTCACTTTGGAATCCCCCCTACAGCTGTAGTTTCTTTTGAATAAAAGCTTCTGCTGACCTGACCCAAAAGTATGCTGCGTGTGTTTCCACGACAGTATTGTGAATAGGTTGAACAGTACAATTAATGACACTACGTCATGTTGGCAAAAAAATATCTCCTGGATTAGTAACCCTAGCCAGTGCCCCTCACTCCTGACCCACTGCCCTATGCTCTCAGGCTCCAGCCCCACAGTGTATGGGGCAGAGGGTACTATGTGGGGCAGAGGGATGTATGTGGGGTATGGGGGGGTCCCAAGCAGTCCCTTGCAGGCTGGAACTCTGACAGCCTGAAAGAGAAAACCCATGGTTTCCCATATTTTTCTCCTTTAAAGGTGAATCCATTTTTAAAGTTTGTTCACGACTCTTTCATATATTCTTGCTACCCATAGGTTGAGCAATGCTGTCTTAGGGGTCCAGCCTGGTGAGCTGGTTCAGATCTTGTCATAAGTTAGAGCAGCCTTGAACAACGGTTGTGACTCCGTCTCCCCATCTGTCAAGTGGGGATAACTATACATACCCATCTTTGTCCAGTCTATTGCACTTTGAAATGTAGATATTGAAAAGTTTCATGTACATTTTATTCTGGCACATTGTCTTTACTTCACACTTATTTTTCATAAGTTATTAATTCACTTCTCTATCACTTAGTCTCACTTTCCATTGCAGTAACTGCAAAAAAGCTCCAAGGTTAAAAATAGGCTTGCTACAACAATGGTCATTAGATGACATTTTAACACATGGTGTTGAGTGCTGCAGTTCACATCAGCTTTCATCCTATCTTATTTGCATTCTGAGCCCTATGACTCTGCTGCCAAGAAATCATGTCTGGAATTGTTGGATTGTTATAAATTCCTGAAACAGGCTTGTGAAATGAAAATAATTAGACTGGTGGTTCTGTGCCACACATTGAATGCAGCTCCCAAACAGCCATACCTTACATTTATTTAACTTGGCGCATGCACACAAACACACAAACCCCCCCCACATACATATTATATATTTATACATACAAACATATTGTATATGCACATACATATATCTCTCTCTATATATATCTATATATCTCTCTATACATATCTATATATATAACATGATATAGATATGTATGTATGTATGTATGTATATGGGGGTTTTTTATAAGAGAAAAAACCCTTTGTTGGTTCTGAGTTCCCCAGACAATTTTTCTAAACACATCAAAGAATAAGTTAATTAATGTCAACAATAGAGAGAGAAAAAGCTTCAATCTACAAGCTAGAAATAGATAGAACAAAAATACATTCCAAACCTACCACCTTAGGCAAATATATGGAAGAGTTTTCAGCAAGTTCATCTCTTTAAACTTTTTGCAGAAGCCTTCAGGGAGAATCTATGACTGTAAGAGGGTTCTCATCTGAATCTGCATTTCTTGTGTGTTTTACAATTTTGTAATATTTACCTTCCAAGCAAAATAAGGATTTTAGGCAATTCTCTCACAGCTGTGCAACCATCAAGATGACTTTTCCAGTAGTAGGAATAAGTGGGTGTAGCCACAATTTAATCTTGTTTTTTAGGCCCCCAGTTGGCAAACTTTGTGATTCATTTTTCTCTGCAATGTAATTTTAGTGCCCTGGCTAGATACAGCTGTTTTATAACATAATGCTGTACCCCTAAATAACCTCTGCCAACCTCACTTCCTCCTCTACACAGTTGTGCATTTTCTGCCTAAAACCAAAGGCCCAGTTCTGAAAGGTGCTAAGCACTTTCAGCTACTGTTGTCTTCAGTGATGATCAAAGGCCAACAGCACTTGTAGGAGCATTCAGTGCCAGGTAGAATTGTGCCCCAAATTACCTTTCTGTTTATCTTCACATTTTCTCTTAAAGCCTTCTTTTATCCAGCACAATTAATTTTGAATTCAGTCTTTTAAGATGCCAGTTATCTCTGAGCAGATATGCTGCACTTCATAAGATCAAGCTCATAGTAATATGACAATCTAGTATCTGCGACCTCATCACCGTGGCAGCAGTTTTGAGGTTAAAGATACAGAATCATAGACTCAACAGGACAAATTTTCTCCTGGTGTAACCCAACAGAGTACTATCCATGGAGAATTTTTCCTAATGAAATCATCTGAAAGAACAGACCACTTAGAGAGGATAAGATATCTATTTATGCATGACTATCTATGATCAATAATAACAGGGAAGGAAGTCCTGAACAATGCATAATCTGAGGCTTTGATAATATATGCACAGAATATTACACAAAATATTGCAGGTGTTTAGTTACATGACTGCCATTAAACAAAGCTAAAATTAATAGAAACTGAGTCCAAATGCTATACAACCCTGAGAACATTATTATATTTTCATAGTATATGTATTCATACACTGCATGTTATTCAGTACTTTACATATTATAGTGCAGAGCAAAAACAATGTAAATCAACCAACATCTAGTCTTGTCGACAATAACACATATCCCATTAGTTTGAAATAAAGGGAGAGAACAAAAAACATTGAAGGTAAGAATAAAAAAGTAATACTCAAGGTAGTAATTATAACAGAAAAATATGTCAATTATATTATTCCAGTATGTTCCATAAAGTGTATTTTTAAACATTTGCCTTAGTATAGTGGTGGCTCTTTAAATATATGGAAAAAAGTAATAGTTCTTGACTGCAGCAATAAAAATCTTTGTAAAACTCAATCACCTTCATCCTACTGATTTTATAATTCCTTCAGGAGCCATTCTTTTATGTTTAGGTTCACCAAATCTTATTATGGAATCCTAATCTTTGTCTAATTTCTAGAGTATTAAAGGAGTACCAGGGGTATTTTAGAGTATTTTTAGAGTATTGGGGCAGCAAACAGGACAGTTTGCAAGCAGTTTGCTGGGAGCAAGAGTAGGAAGGGGAAGAGAAACCAGTCACCAGGTACCAGATCCTGCTTTGGGACAGTAACTGAGCCACAGTTGCCTGTGTGCTTGGTTTGCTGAGGGTTGTTTGGTGAGTTTGTGTGCTTGGGTGTGTGCTCTAAGCAACTGAGTGGACTGATTGGCAGTTGGTTGCTGCCTGAGTGTGAGAAAAGGCCCTAACAAAGGGGCCTATCCAGTTCAGGCCCAGGAGAGGTATATAAGGAGGCAGTCCAAACAACTAGGAGAGCAGCAAACAGGGAGATGCAAACAGAACAGTTTGCAAGCAGTTTACAGGTCAGTTCACTGCCCCTCTCTTCGAATGTGAGCCTTTAATAAGTAATTAGGATAGACTAACTATATCATTTTACTTTATCTGCTAAAACTCAGCAGTTAAACCAAGACTTAAGCCCTGTGTTTAACTAGAGTCCAGAGTGAAGGGGGAGTTTGCTTGGAAACTCTTTTACACATTCCTTCACTGTAAGCTTGCTGAGAGGAAAAAGGTTGCAGGAAAAAGGGAACCCTTCAGATCAAGGAACAGCAAACAAACCAGCTATGGATGAGTGTGCTAGGGAAGGTCTGCTTGGAAAGAGAGGCACAAAGTGAGAGGCAGCAGATTAGAAGACCCAGAGACATGTCTGGAGGACGTTGCAATCCCCAAGTCACTGCTACTTCCAGCTTTTCTTCTATTTCCATCTGTGAGATGTCTGTCCAGGCAGGACCACACACTGTTGAGCCTTCCACCCAGGTCCGGGTTTGGTGCTGTGCAGGTTGCGGCTTGCAGATTCCTTTCAGTGTCAGACAGGTTGGGGAGTGCCTGCAATGTGAGTGGTCCCTTCTGGTGGTGTCCCTCAAGCAGAAGGCAAGAGAGCTACAGGAGTAGTTAGCAAGGCTCTGAAGCATTCTCTGCCATGAGGTCTTCATTGATTCTATGCTGGAAGAAACCTCCAGGACTATGGAGGAAGGACTGCCAGAGGTTCTGCTAGAAGAGAAAGAGGGCATGGACTCCCAGGAAGGTGGAAACTGGAAGCTTGTATCTTCTGGCAGCAAGAAGAAGTCATCATCCCCATGTGCAGTGGTTTGCCTGGAGAACAGATATGGAATGCTAGCAACAGAGAAGGAGGAGCATATCCCACTGGTGGAAGAGGCCAGGCCAGAAATCCCCAAGGTGGGGGTGATGGAGGGCACTGCCACGAAGAGCAAGCAATGGGTGGTGGTGGTTGGAGACTGCCTTCTGTGGGGGACTGAGGGATCCATCTGCAGGCCTGACCTGTTGTCCTGGTAGGTACAGAAACAAACCAACCTGATGTGCAGGAAAAATAGTACATATGGAAGGCAACCAGCTTGGTTTAGCAGAGAACTCTTCAGTGAACAGCAGAAAAAAGGAAGCTTACAAGAATTGGAAGCTTGGACAAACGGCTAGGGAGAAGTATAACAATATTTCTTGGGCATGCAGGGATGAAACCAGGAAGGCCAAAGTGCAACTGGAATTGCAGCTAGCAAGGGATGTGAAGGATAACAAGGAGAGTTTCTACAAGTATGTTAGCAACAAGAGGAAAGTCAAGGAAAGTGTGGGCCCCTTACTGAATGGAGGAGGCAACCTAGTGACAGATGATGAGAAAAAGGCTGAAGTATTCAATGCCTTTTTTATTTTGGTCTTCACAGACAAGGATAGCTCCCAGACTACTGCACCAGGCAGCACAGTTTGGGGAGAAGGTGAGCAGCCCTCAGTGATGAAAGAACAAGTTAGGGACTATTTAGAAAAACTGGACATGCACAAGACCATGGGGCCAGATGCAATGAATCTGAGGACGCTGAGGGAGTTGGCTGATGTGATTGCAGAGCTGCTGTTCATTATCTTTGAAAACTCATGGCAATCGTAGGAGGTCCTGGACAATTGGAAAAGGGCAAATATAGTGTCCATATTTAAGAAAGGGAAGAAGGAAGATTCAGGAAACTACAGACCAATCAGCCTCACCTCAGTCCCCAGAAAAATCATGGAGTAGGTCCTCAAGGAATCCATTTCTAAGCACTTGCACGAAAAGAAACATATCAGGAACAGTCAACATGGATTCACCAACGGGAAGTCATGCCTGACCAACCTGGTTGCCTTCTATGACAAGATGACTGGCTCTGTGGATGCAGGGAAAGCACTGGACATGATATACCTTAATTTTAGCAAGGCTATTGATATGGTCCCCACTGCATTTTTGCAAGCAAGTTAAGGAATTATGGGTTGGATGAATGGTTGATAGAACTGGCTGGATTGTCAGGCTTAACAGGTAGTGATCAATGGCTCAATGTCTAGTTGGCAGCTGGTATCAAGTCGAGCACCCCAGGTGCCAGTCCTGGGGCCAGTTTTGTTCAATATCTTCATTAACGATCTAGAAGATGGGATGGAGTGCACCTTCAGCAAGTTCGCAGATGACACCAAGCTGCAGGGAGTAGTAGATAGGCTGGAGTGTAGGTCTAGGTATCTGGGGTAGGTGCTACATGGCCGTGGCCCACATCTGCCTGACATCTTTCCAGAGTAAGCCATTGGGGCACAGGACAGTACCCCCACCACCAATCTCTGCTGTTCTTTTCTCACCTGACACATATTGATATTCTTTTAACTATTGGGAGCTGGATGTGTGGGCTGGCAGTGACCCTGGTTGGTCCTCTCAGAAGGTTTTCTTTGTGGGGCTCTGCCTCCCCTTACAGCCTACTCTTAGCACTTCCTGGAAGACACACGTCAGGGTCTGGATCTTTATCACTCCTGTTGCTGGTGGCAGCTAAACACTGGCTTACCAGTCTAGGAGTTTAAATACATTCATCCAGGCTCCCTGAGGCCATCTTTAAATCAATCACCCCTTGGTTCATAAGTCCATCAACTGAGATCAGTCTGCCTAAAATCCATAAGGCAAATGACCTTAAATCAATCCTTCCCAGGTTCCTGGATTAATCAGTCTAGGTCAGTCCCTCAAGAACCCAATCAGATAATGAAGTAGATAATCAACATGAAATCAATGCATCCCAGGTTTCTGGCTTAATCAGTCTGGGTCAGTCTTTTAAGGTTGCATCAGTTGATCAAAACAAATTAAATCAATTAATGGGTCAGGACTGATGGGCGCCTTCAAGGAGGGGAGCTATCCTTCCTGCCACTTTCCCTGGCACAGTGGGAGGGGAGCACAATCCTGCCCCCGCACCCCCCCAAAAAAAGCACAACAGAAAGAAGAAAGCGAAAGGAAGCAAAGAGGGAAGTGCCCCTGAAAACTTACTCACCGACTCTTGGTGACTCCACTGCTTTCAACTTCACCCAGTGGTCTTTGAATTATTTCCTGGCTCAGCATGTCCAAAAGCTTGTCAGTTGTCCTTCAACCACTCTGACGAGTGGGTCTGCCTTTCTCATCCACTGTTGGCTACAGGACACTGTCAGCAAGGGAAACTTCTGGTGCCGCCTCAGTCCACTGCCTGTGGTCCTCATCTGACTGCTCCTCTCCAGGGCCGGAAATATCCTTCTGCATGTTCCTTCCACTAATCCACAGGAAGCATATGCTGCAAAAATGCGGCAGCATGCTCTCTACTCCAGCTGGGCATCTCTCTACACCTGGGGTGAGTGTCCCTTGTCAGGTCTTCTGGGGCTTTCCTCTTGCCCCACTCTTTTCCCCCTCACTATAGGATTCAGAGTGACCTAGACAAATTAGAGGATTGGAAAAAAAGAAATCTCATGAGGTTCAACAAGGACAAATGCAAAGTCCTGCACTTAGGTAGGAACAATCCCATGCACTGCTACAGGCTTGAGACCAACTGGTTAAGCAGCAGCTCTGCAGAAAAGGATCTGGGGATTACAGTGGACAATAAGATGGATATGAGTCAACACGGTGCTTTTGTTGCCAAGAAGACTAACGGCATATTGGGCTTCATTAGTAGGAGCATTGCCAGCAGATCAAGGGAAGTGTCCCAGGGGAGCGGGGGCACTGGGAGACCCCTGCGGCGGTCAAGGGGTCTGCTTACCTCCAGCAGGGCCGGAGGAGCCGAAGAAACCCCAGGCG
>NW_005843025.1:68714-75963 GCF_000455745.1 Alligator sinensis
GGGGGATGCCCCGAGGGAAGACCCCCCACTGAAAGAGTCATCAAAGTCGTGGCAGGCGAGTTCTGGGGTCTCCCTTTATACCAGGCGGGGCAAAACCTGGGCGATACGAACGAAGCCCGGGTGTGCAAAACATCGGGTCCGGGCGAAGGCGGCGCGCGAACTCCTGGTGGAACGGAGGCGGGGACAGGAAGTAATCATTTCCCTCTATTCAGCACTGGTGAGGCCACATCTGGAGTACTGCGTCCAGTTTTGGGCCCCCCACTACAGAAAGGTTGTGGACAAGTTGTAGAGAGCCCATCAGAGGGCAACAAAAATGGTGAGGGGGCTGGGGCACATGACTTATGAGGAAAGACTGCAGGAACTGGATTTATTTAGTCTGCAGAAGAGAAGACTGAGTGGGGA
Source organism: Alligator sinensis (assembly GCF_000455745.1). Classification (NCBI taxonomy): domain Eukaryota; kingdom Metazoa; phylum Chordata; order Crocodylia; family Alligatoridae; genus Alligator; species Alligator sinensis. The sequence continues at coordinate 69,117 of NW_005843025.1, forward strand.
TTTGATAACAGACTTCAACTACCTGAAGGGTGATTCCAAAGAGGATGGAGCTAGATTCACCTCAGTGGTGGCTGATGACATAACAAGGAAAAATAGTCTCCATTGCAGCAAGGGAGGTTTAGGTTGGGTATGAGGAAAAACTTTCTCACTAGTAAGTTGGTGAAGCACTGGAACAGGTTACCTAGAGAGGTGGTGGAATCTCCATTCTTGGAGGTTTTTAAGGCCTGGCTTGACAAAGCCCTGGCTGGGATGATCTAGTTGGGGATGGTCCTGCTTTGATCATGGGGTTGGACTAAATCAGTGTTTCTCAACCCGTGGGTTGTGACCCAAAAGTGGGTTGCAAGAAGAGTTCCAGCCTACAAGGGGCTGCTTTCCCCCTGCCCCTCGCCGCCCCACACACCCACCTCCTACCCCACACACCGTGGGGCTGGGGGTGGTGGGCAGCAGGTTGGGAGTTAGGGGCATTGGGTTGGGACTGGCCAATGATGTTTACAAATGGGTCCTGGTACAATAAAGGTTGAGAACCACTGGACTACATGATCTCTTAAGGTTCCTTCTAACCCTCATTTTCTATGATTTCTATTTCCCCCTCAGGCACTTAAGCAGCACTTATACAGTCAGGTAACTGCCATTTTCAGTCCTTTATAGTGAGTTTTGGAGTTGTGCTCCTCAACAGGCATGCTCAGACTGTGTATCTGCCTGGGGTTGGGGCAGGGCATAGAACTGCCTACAGCCCAGGCTCATACACAATGCTAGGCATGTCCTAAAACTTAACCCACAGAAAGACCATGGCTTGTAGCAGGTCACACCATCCTTCAGTTTAATAGCTTAGTTATTAGGACATTTGCTTCTCGAACAGATTTAGCTTCTAGGCCTTTTTACCCAGAGGGGTTTAAACCAGTGTTTCCTATTTCCCAGAAAAGTGCTCTAGCCATTAGACCACAGTTTAAGTATTTTCCAGCACACCTGGCATCCCTTACTATTGAAGGTGGCCCACTAGGCAATGAAGAAGGGGTTATTTGTGGGCCAAGGAGAAAAATAAGCCAGAAAAAGGATGCTCTGGTGAGAGGAGATATTGCCCTGGAAGGGAGGTAGCTGTTGATTTTAGTTTGGGCCTAAACTCCCAGTGGAGCAGAAGTGATTGCAAAGTCCTTTATCTTATTTTACTCGGTGAATATTACAGGGAAGGTGCCAGCTTCAAGGGAAAGGCTGGATACTTTGTGTAATGTCTAATTCATAACCTGGATGGTAGAGCACTTTTGCTGGGTAATAGAAGAAAGGTCCTAATCCTTCTGGATATGGAGGGCCTAAACCTAATTCTTCTGCTCCTTGGGCAAGTGTCCTAACCACTAGGTTAGGTTTAAAACATGTAAGGGTTATGTTTGTCCTCCATTTTACTTCTCACAGGTGCGCAGAATGATTCTGTTTCTGTTTCATTCTCCTTCTTCTCCATTTTACTTCTGTCAAGTATGTGTTCAGGGCCTTCCTATTTTACCATATTCCTAACAAAATCACACACACTGCATAAGATCCATAAATTACTGTTATGTGGCTATATATACATGTCACTTAGGCACTTGAAAAGTAAATAGGATGTAATCCTGAGGTTATTCTGAAAGAACAGACCACTTAGAGAGGATAAGATGTCTATCTATGCATGATTATCTATAATCAATAATTCCAGGAAAGGAGGTCCAGAATAATGCATAATCTGAGAACACAGGGAAACTGGATTCTTCATCTCAAAGTGCTCAGATCAAGACTAGGTGCCTTTCTGGAGGATATACTTTAGCCAAACTCCAGTTTGCGGTCTCTATGAAGGATTAATATCAAAGTGCATGGACTATATAAAGACTCTATACAAGTGAATAGACTAAATCAGGGCTATTAAACTTCTGAATAGTTGAAAGCCATGCAGGTCCCCAAGCCATGTGCTGTGTGGATCCCCAGTTTGCCTCTGGCAGTCCCCCTCCATCTGCCTTCTTCATCTATCCCTCAATATGAGAATGATAGGATGAAGTCTGTCGGGGAGGGGGGCGGGGGGGAGATGGAATTGCTGGTGAGTTTAAAGATGGCTGAAGAGTCCAATCTGTGCTCTGCAAGCTTTTCCAGATATGACAGGTAGTGCCTTGGGGGGTGCACAGCTGTTGGCCGGGATGTTGTGCACTTTCCTTCCTCCTCTGTCATTTCTCATCTTTCTGAACAAGATGGTTCTCTTCAAAGTGGACAGCAGCTTGATGTATGGTGCAGTGCCATTGAGACCTGTTACCAGCCAGCACTTCTCAGTTTGCAGGGTTGATGCCACCCATCTTCAGGTGTGTCCTTGTAGCACTTCCTCTGTCCTCTGCAGGTCCTTTTACTATGACTGAGTTGAGAGCAGAGTACTTGCTTTGGGAGATGAGTGTCAGCCATCCACACACAGTGGCTAGCCCAGTGGAGTTGATGTTTCATGATCTTTGCTTCAATGCTGGTTATGTTAGCTGCAGAGAGAATGACGGCACTGGTGCAGTGGTTTTCCCATGTAATGTGAAGGATCTTCCTGAGGCAACACTGATGGAACTGTTCCAGGTTCTCAAGATGGCTTTGATATGTCCCCCACATCTCTCACCCATAGATGAGCGTGGGGATAACCACTGCATTGTAGACCAGGATCTTAGTTTCCATCTGCAGATCTTGGTCAGCAAAGACACAGTGAACCAGCTTCCTGAAGGCACAGTGAATCCTATGTTCAATTTTTACATCAAGACTGACTGACTGGGAGAAGTAACTGCCAAGGTATGGGAAATGCTCAATGTTTCCCAGGGATTCTCCAGCAATGATAATTTTTTTGGGGGGTGGGGGGGGTGGAGCTTGTGCTGGGGCAGGCTGATAAGAGCACCTTGGTCTTCCCAATATTAAGGGAGAGTCCCAGGCTATGATAGGCACCTGAAGAAAGGTCAAGGGTGGACTGCAGATCGGTCTTGCCACCACTGGCTCTTGAAGTCCCATAGCCTCCTTTGAACTACAGCTTTAATCTGGCCTCTCGTTTTTGCTGGTTGGGGGGTTCATTTTGCCAAACTGCAGAACATGGTTCTCTTTTGATGGATAAGTGCTAGGATTTCCTCATTATTCTTGTCAAACTCTTGGTGATGCTAAGTAACCTACCACCCACCAGATGGAGACCCTTCTGCGCTGCAGGCTTCCTGTGTCCTATACCATTTGCCCTCAGGGGCAGGGGCAGGGGCAGGGGCAGGGGCAGGAAGCTGAAACCAGAGGAGGGAAAGAAAGCCCAGCAATGCCATCCTTCACCTGTCTTACAGAGGCAACGTTGCCAAACAGACTGTGCAGACAAGCCAGTGTCAGGAGATATTTGTACCTCAGCAAAAAACTTACTCTGTGATCTCAGTTCTCTGCCTTAGTTTTTCTGTCTATAAAATAGGGATGATAACTCTGATCAACCTTAACAAAGCTCATTTAGACCTGTTGATGAAAAATATTATATAAATGCTCTATATTATCATTCTTATCTTAGCTTTAGTGATCTTTTTACATGACAGGATTCTGGAATGCAGTGCTGGGACCTACCACTAGTTTTATGCACAATTTTTGAACTCTGACTGTTCCCAGCTAAGGGTATTTCTGATTCCTCAACAATCTGTAGAGTGGAAACTCTTCCAGGGAGGGATTGTGTCTGCACATATGTTAGTACAATACAATGGGGCCTCTTAACTGAGGGCTGCGTAGTATTATAATGTAAGGGAGAAATAACAACAATAGTAGCCAAATATGATTAGTTTTTAAATATTTATGCATGCATTATAGCGTAAGACCCAATCCTAAATGTTAGATGATTGCAGCCATCTGTGGGTGTGATGTAAAATCCACTGTGGTCAATGAAGACATTCTTATTGACTTAAAAGGGCTTTGGATTTGCCTGGCACCTTTCAGAGCATGAAATGAGTCATGAACTCTCTTCTCTCAGTTGCTTTTCATCACCAACCTCAGCTGCATTTGGTGTTGTCTAGTCCCCCACTTGCACCTGATCACACTGGAAGAAAAACAGGCACAAGAAGTGTATGAGCCAGAACTGACACACATTGAATACCACAAATATTGCACTTGTGGGGCACTTTGTTCTTTTATTTGTCCCAGTTTGTTTTCCTTCCGAAGAAGCACTGAGATCTTGCATTGTGCTATCTGTTGAATTTAGACTGTGAGCTTCTTATGGAAAGGATCTTCTCTTCTTATACATCTGTAAAGTTCCCATGACACTTATGGAATTATATAAAGAGTAATAATAGTAATCTCTCATTTTTGCTCTCAGCTTCCCAGATCAGAATTGTAAGATGTTTCAATACTGCTTCTTCCTCAGCTGGAAGATTTGGAGTTACATGATGCAAGGTAAATTGTTACCTCACCTTTCATTAACTATTAGAGCCTGACCATATTCCACCCTTAAAACTCCCACCTTCTGTAGTCCCAGATATTTTTAAACCATAATCAGGAATTAAATCTCTGTCCCACATGGCAATGCAGAATACAGCACTGCCATTAACCACTATCCTTTCTCTCTAATTCCCCTGATAAAAAATTCCCTAGAGTGATGCCAAATTGGAATTCTCACAATAAAGGTAAATCCATCATGATGTGCGTGGAGGTTCTCATTGTTGTTGGCTTGAGAAACAAAACTCTGATATTATAAAAATAATGTTAATGGAATTAACAAGCTTGGATTACTGTCTGCTCCACTGGAACTAAATAGTCTACCTTTGACTTAGCACTTGCTTCCAGCAAATGCTTCTGTTTTTATCTTCCAGCAAAAGTTTGTTATCTAGTTATCATAATGCAAAGCTCCATTAGTATTATTGCTTAATTAGTGTTTAATAGTTTTTACTCCCACCTCTTTAAAGTGAAGTTGAAATTAAGAAAAAAAAAGTTGCGCTAATATAAAGTCAAGTGTTTGTAGCTGTAAGATACGATACACTTGCTACAGCTGACACAACAGCAGTCGCTGGTTTAGTGCAGTGATAAGGCTTACCATTTTTCTTTAAACTTATATGCAACAATAATAGACATGGTATATAAGTGCCTGCACAGAGACCTGGAATTATGACATTCCAGGCTCATCCTTAGAGTGTCTCATTCACATTTCACACATTTGACTTTGAGAGGAATCTGGAGTTCCAAAATCCCAGATGTATTTGCCTATCTAGATATTTATACCAAACTCATCAGTGTTGCTACTGAGTTCTAGATCTGGGGGATAGAAAGCTGCATCCGCACACAGAGTTAGGCCTAATCATTGTAAATTCATTCAGTTTTACTGAGGACTGTGTGCTGCTAAAATAATGAAGTCATATGTCAGCAAGGAGAGTATAATCATAGGAGTTCCCTGTAGACCACTTGGCATAGTGCTCACAAGCTCCCAAGAGAAAGCCTATTGAGATCAGTTTCAATACTTGTGTGAGAAAAGTCTCATCAATATGAATAATTTTTCTACAAACAGGACTGTGGGATTTAAACACTGTTTAAATGTGCCATTAAAATGCAGTACTACAATCATTTCTCTATCCCGTAAATTTCACTGCTTCCTTGATTTGTACGTACCGTATTCCAAAATGACAGATTCATTTTTTTTACAAGCTAGTCTCTGGAAAGTTTGTAGACAAGCACCTCATGTATTTTATGATTTAGAGCACCAGCCAATGATGAAAGCAATTTCCTCATTGCTGAAATCACCCTGCTACTTTCCTCATCAAGTTTATCATGTGAAGCCCAGTTCACTACTGATAAGCAATGAACCAAATCAACAAAGATTGCAAACAGAAAAAATGCCACTGGGAAAAATCACATTTTAGTGGTAAAAGGGCTAGATTCATATAAGCAATTTATAAGTGTAAAAAAACCTAGCTAATTCTTGAGTGCACTACAAATGCATCTTTTCTACAAAGGCTAGCAAGGGAATGAGAAAACAATGTCTGTGTACAATGTGACAGCTCAAACTGTAAAAAATGCTAGGGTGTAAGGCAGTGGCTTTCAACCTTTTTTATTTTCAGATCCTGAAAAAATTTCAAATGGAAGTGTGGACCCCTATGGAAAGTCTGAATGGAGGTACAGACTCCTTTGAATTGTAAGCATGGGTATTCACATACTTTTGATCGATCATAGTCATCTTTCAAAGACCCCTTAGACATAGGTTGTGGCCCCCAAGAGTCTGCAGACCACAGATTGAAAACCACTGGTGTAAGGCAATGAAGTGAAAAATAATTTAGTGGAGAGCCGGTGGAATAGATATAACTGAGTTGGAGTTTATATCCTACTGACGTGGTGAAGAGTCATGGATAGTCAAAAGATCCTATCTGGAAACCTAATAGATTTGTTGTTGGTAGTGGATCATACTATAGCAGCCTTGTATCTATATGACTCTAAAACAGTAGTTCTCAACCTTTCTAGATTCAGGGTACCCGTGTTAGACTCAAGCGATACCTTGGAAAATGCCAGCTTTTAACTTTCACTTGTTTTTTGATAATGGAAGAATAATAGAGCAATTCTTCTGTTGCAAAGAACTCCAAAGGACAGGGCAGAATGTTTTTGACAGTATGGCATCCTACTTGAAATTCCTGGATTTATCTTGTGAAATGTGCAGGTGCTTGCCCACCTAATGGTGCTAATATTGCATACCCCTCTGTAACACCCTTAAGAGGATCTCAAGGCATGCACCCTGTTAAGAATCACTGCTCTAGACCTTGTTGTATACAATCTGTGGGGTGGGGGCTGCCTGTGGTTGGAATGAAGTGGGGAATTTGATATGGGCTGGGCAGCAGAATGTGGTAAAATGAACAGGTAGTCCAGTGGTATCTACAGAAAG
>NW_005843025.1:75994-86368 GCF_000455745.1 Alligator sinensis
GGAGAGCAGCAAGGGTGGAAGGCAAGTCAAAAGCACAAGGTTTCCATGTAGATAGTTTTGGCTTCTGTAAGATTCTTTGCTATTTGTGTGGTTAACAAGAGATTAATCACTACTTGTCAAAGCTGTTACATAGTTTGTAATCTCTGAAGGAAACTTTCCCACATGACTGCAGTTATTTTCATTATGAGAAGCTCCTTTACCCAGCTATTATCCATATTGGGCAAAATCTTCGGTCCTCAATCAACTTTTCTTCCTGGAGGCCTAAGGAGGTTTTGCCTGATTTTAGACTGAGATAAAAGCAAGTAAGGGACTCATAAATTTGGCCACCAATTTTTAATCCATCCCTTTTATAGGCAAATGACCTTTATCAAACTCTGAATTACAGAACAAAGTGCCAATGCAGAAAAGGAGAAAAAAATAGACAAGAACTAATATGCATTTTGGTCCTTACTAGAGGCAGAAACTGTGATCCATTAAGGACAATGAGAAAATACCCCTGGATCTTGAGTAGGTTATAATTTCAGTGACAGCTTTGACAAAGCATGCACCTCATAAGGATTCAACATTTGACCCACCTTGAGTAAACAGAAGTCTGGTGTCTGTCTTCTTTTTTAAAAGGCAAATAAAAAAAATGAAAAGAAGCCCAACACTTTTATTGCATGCTTGCAGTTCACAGTGAAACAATGAAAACCAGAAGAAAAGCACACAGCTGTTTCTAGCTTTCTCCTTATTTTTAATTAATGAAATGAAGCAGTAACACAGAGACCATGCTTTTAGCAATGCATTTGTGATGCAAATGTGCTGCATATTTTATGTTATTGAGTCAGTTAGTACAGCTATGTATGAATGGTAAAAATGATTATTTCAATATTATAAACTTGTGAAGTTTTTCTGTGTTTTTTGACAAATGATAGACCATTAATTTATTGTGATAAATAAACTGCCCAGCCACCCACTGGATGGTGGCAAGGAATGTGTGTTAGGAAAAGTTTTGGTTACAATAATATACCTCCTGTCATTTTAACAACAGATTGTCTTCCACAGAAAAAAGGGAAGTATTAAAGTTATACCTGTTCTACAACTGAAGAGAGTCTTTGTGTTGGTCATGTAGGACACTAGAACTGCCCAGTTAGCCATACTATATAGGAGCAGAAGAGACAGGGGACTGGAGAGAGTGAAGACTGAGATGTACTTGTATAAACATGTTACTGCTCTTCAGCGGGGAGAGTGAAAATGTCTACAGCTCAATATTCTGTGGCAGAATAACATGCGATAGACAGGTGATCCCATTTCTGAGTGGCACAGTGATATCTGACTTCCAAGAAGGGGAACACCTCAATAGCATGATATACTTCATACTTAATGGGTGCATCCACATGAGCGTGCATGTGCCTCTTGCAGCATCTCAAACCCCTTTGAGATGCTGCAAGACTCACATGTGGGAACAAAAAAACATTCCCTGCGCTGCATATTTGCAGTGTGTGGGCAGAATTTGATACCTGGAGATCCAGGTGCCAATAGAAAAAAAAGGGGAAAAAAAGCAGGGCAGGGGAAAAAAGCAGGGCAGGGCACCATCCTGGACCATGGTCTGAGGCAACCAGAGGTTCAGGTCCTCCCTAGAGCCACTGCGGTAGCAGCCAGAATGTCTCTATGGCTGGCCTGTGTCCCAGTGCTGAAGCATGCTGCCTGCCCGTGCAGGGCAAGAAGCGATGCAGGCTGCAGGGACGTGGACCTGACTTTGGGGAGTTGGGGAGCTGAAGGAGGGGGAAGGGGACCATGGGGGGGGCCCTGTCTGGCCCCCAGGCCCCCCCCACACTCTCCCAACACCTACCCACAGACTGACCCACATCCCCCCACATCCCTCTACACCCACCACATCCCCCAGCTCCCTCCTGCAAACCCCCCCATCACATACCCATCATGTGATAAGAAAGCAAAAAGCAAACATCAAAACATATATTTAGAATTTATTTTATTATGATTATAGTGACACTTGTAGGCTTCCAAGTTGCTTTAACATTGTAAATATAGCAATAAAATATAGCCCAACTGATTTCTCTCTCTCTCTCTCTCTCTCTCTCATAATATATATAGTGGTCTTTTGTTCTAATTATGGAAGAACATGGATTTTGGGGTATTTTAAAGAGTGAATTTGGGATGCTGCTTCAGCAGTCCAGCTGCTGCAAAGTGATTGTCCCCAGATCCCAAGTGGCCAGGCCTCAGAAGCTCATGAGAACAAGTGGCCCTGAGCTGCTTGACAGGGTAGCTTTTTATACTGCTGGGGCCAGGACAGGTGCCGGCCTCAGGCTGTAGCTCCCCCGGCTGCAGATCTGGGAGGAGCCAGGCAGGGTTATTTCGCCCCAAGTGGCACAATTTGCCCCACACCAAAGTGCATATCTGGGCTTGTGCACGGAGGCAAAAAGCCCCAGCTCAATTTTTCACCGCTTTGATTTGAGCTGCTGAGAGTGCATGTGCTTGCATGTGAGGATGCACCCAGTGAGGTTATTATGGTAAACAACCTGTGGCAGATGGGGCTATGTAATTTTCTGTTGCCTCCTAGTTACCCTTGTGCAGGCATTTCAGTGTTGCACCTTGTGCTTTCTCTGGGGAAGGGAGGAGAGAGGCCATGACAACCTATGCTACTTCTTCAAATCTCTTTCAAAACCTTAGCTTTGTCATGTCACCTCTGGGGGGTGAACTAAATAAAGATAAGAATGGAACAGCAAGCTCTGTATGTGCTTGTCTGTATGGCCATGCTGTTCAAAGCATTACCCTTCTTTCCCTTTTTCTCTTCATGCATGATCCTTACCTTTTTTATCATATCTCCCTTTAGACTATGCGCTCTACAAAGAAATAACTATGCCTTTACTTGCATCCAGCATGCTTCCATAACAGTACATGCTTTTAGGGAGGGGCCTAGGGAAAATCATGGGGTCTCTGCTATGTTTCTATCACCAGTTGGCTTATTACGTGTGCTTCAGCTTATAGCCATTGTTTGACATTTGACATATGCGTTTTGGAGCTGGCAGCTGGCTCTGTTACCAGAGGGTTGCAGTATTCTTCATCCTCACTGTTTACTCAGCTGAAGAATGTACTCTCCCTCTATACCACCTCCTCCTGTTATTCCAAGTTCTGCTGCTATCTATAGGAGGAAGAAACTGTTGACACAGATGTGTCATATATAACAACTGGTGGCCTGGGAGTAACTCTGGATATACTGTGGAAGGGTTTTATTGCAATGCTGTGGGCAAAATTCTACACAAGTCACAGAGATGCCTGGACTCCATGCCCATGTAACAGAAGAATTTTTCCCTGTGCCCCAACAGAATGTTAAGCTATGTCTAAGGAAAAGTAATATGTTGAAGAAAGAACACAAGATTTGTTTGAAATACTATAGAGAAATACTATAGAGACTTCCTATGCCTGAAGAAGGGTGATTGCGCCTGAAAGCTTTCTAAGAACTTTTTTTTAACTACTCAGTTGGTCTAATAAAAGATATCACATCTGCTCAAAGAACCTTGCCTGCCATAGAGAAATAATAGAATATGCTGATATCTACTGCAAAGAAACATGCAACAAATTCAACATGCCCTAGAAATAGCTCCCTCAAGCATGCTGCACTGCTCTATGCACACTGTCTTCTAAACTGGAAGCAATATACTATGTGCACTATGTCGACAAGGTAATTAGTACTTTTTGTTGACAATGCCAGCTAGCCTGCCTCTATACTAATTAGTCTGCCTGCTGTAACCTGTAGATGTAGCTGTCCTGCTTCCATTGCAGGAGGTAGCCTGTATGGAGTAGTGTGGTATGTTTGAGAGCATTGGTCCTAGGTACACTAAGTTTATGGCCATACTCTGCATGTGAGTCCTTTGCCATCACCCTAAACAGTAGTTTAACAGGGGATTTAGATGAAAAATACTTTAGACAAAAAGCCAAGTTTACTTTAAAAGACTTTGTGTGTGTGTGTGCGCACACGCGCGCCAGCATGCGAAGATATGTTTAATGATAGACAGACCAAAAGAGATAATAGGGACAATAGACTGATTGTCTGGAACACCTTCTGTTCAAAGATCCACTGACATTTTGCCTAATACACAGTTTAAGTACATTAAGGAAGGCTGGTGTCATAAGGAAGTACTGATGTTCCCAGCCACATGTAAGTAGGTTTAACAAAGACAACTACAAAATGATGAAGAGTGAATTAGAAAGGTCTTTTCTTCCATTACAAAAGCTGGCTAAAGTCATGAAGGCTATAAATAACTCTTAATTCCATTCTGCACTTACTGCTGCACAGGCGGTCCAGACCATTTATCAAATTCTAAATTGGAAAATAAAGTGCTAAAGCAGAAAAAGAGAAAAAAAATAGACAAGAACTAATATGAATCTTGGTCCTCACCAGCACCAGAAGTTGTTTTGACAGTCATACCTTTAGGATAAAATAAGGACCAGCTTGGACTTTCAACCATCCTTGGACCAAACAGCAAACCTTTTGTTTTTTAAAGGTGTAGTTAACAAGTGCCCTCATTCCACAAGGAACAAGAGAAGATGGTATCACACAAAAAAATTTTTAACAAGAAATCATCCACAGACTGGATTGCATTAAATAGGTTTTAGACTGGGACTACAGATTCTTATCCCATTACCTGGATTAACTTTTGTGACACCTTTGTTCCTCTGGCTTCCTTGTTTGTTCATCTCACCACTGCCCCCATCTCCCACTCACCTTCCTCTCCCTCCTGCCTTCCCGCTTTTTGTATTCAAATAATTCACTCCTTTTTATAAAGTTCTATGTGTGTATTTTTTCAGCATCTGATGAAGTAAGCTTGAGATCATGATAGTTTATGCTTTCTCTATATATTTTTAGTTGGTCTGTAAGGTCTACCCTGCCTTCTGTCTGACTTCAGACTAACGTGACTAACTACTTCTCTCATCACACTATCTATTTGTCAGGGGCAGATCCAGTTGCAGCCCCCTTCCTGCTCCACCCAAAGTTTAAAACTAACTGCCTGGCAGTGACGGCAGCATTTCATGGTTCATTGCCTTCTACCTTATTCCTTCTAAACTCTTCATTCCACAGGTGTTAATGGCCTTCTGTCCTTTTTAATGGTGTTGATATTCCACTAATCAAGACTGACTTTTTATTGCAGTTCTGCTGTCTGTTAGCTGCTCCTGGTAATCTAGCTCCTATTTAACAGCACTTCAGACTGATTTTTAACTCATTCCAATGAAATTATATTTGTTTTTGCTTTGATGGTAAATTGAATAATATAACCCTAGCCCCCTTGCATATTAGTAAATCTTCTAGTGTCTTTTTACCTGGAGAAAAACAAGTACTGTGTTATATGGGATGATGCACCACACCATCTGCATGCTCCTTTTTAAAATCCTAGATCTGCCCATTCCTATAGTCATCCCACCAACTAGTGTTAAAATCAGAGATGAGACACAGTTGCAAACATAGATCAGATATCCCTGCAATTTTTCCCTTTTTGGCCTTGTAGTCTGGGTGATATAAGATCCAAAGTTTTGATTCAGCATCATTTCAGCTTTTCAATGCTCTTCTAACAGACAATCCTCTTTCCTTCCCTTGTGCTAATCTCACTGGAATTTGACAGTTCTAAACCAAAATTGCATTAGCTTACTTTTAACCTGTTCCTACCTAACTTCTAGAAGGTCCTTTTATGTTTGTTTTCATGATCATGAAAAGTGCTAGAATGACAGCTCTGTGGCTGAAACTCTTCTGGTTATCCACAGAATGCTTACTATAGCAATGCAAATGCCTGAGGAACTGGTCTGCCAATGTATTTCAACCCTAACATACTGTACAAGATCTTAATATGTTCTTGCTTAAAAAGATTCTGCTAGCTTTCCCATGTCTCCCTTTTAGATGCCCATAATAGACAGGCTACCCATTAGTTGCAACTGTGCCATTTGTTCCTTCCTGTCTCTGCTGAAACTGCCACCAAGGATGCCATTTACAGCTTTTCATGATACCTGTATACAAGAAGGTCATCAAACCAGTAGCTTAATTTGCAGGGGTGGTAGGGGGTGAGGAGGGGAGGAGGGGTGAGGAGGGGAGGAGGGGTGACAAGAGCAGCAGCCCAGGGTCTCAGGTTGCTGCTTTTGTTGGGTGGCACAAAAATAGTCCCAACAGCACTATGGCAGCCAGCACCTAGCTGGATATTGCTGGGCTGCCCAAGGCAGTGATCTATGTCTCTGCATCAAATAGACAAGAGACTGTAGCAAAATTCAGTCACTTGATCTCCTTTAAATATACAAGGTCTGGGTCTCTGTGTTCTATAATTGCTCCATGAAGCCACCTAGTCCCTCTATAGGTCAGCTTAAAAGTCTATATATGTGAATGGTTTTGCTTATTTAAATCTGAGATGAGCCAAAAACAAAATATTGAAATCAAATTCCCTAAAACTTCGTGGAAGAGATTGGAATTTGAACTCAGATTAGTACCCATATTCAGAGCTGCCTCCCGCCTTTATGATAATTCCCCCTTTTAGGAGAGGGAACAGTTGAGAAAAATGCATGTCTGAAGTGCCAGTCAAATCCAGATTTACAGCTTAGTCTCATCTCTAATTGTAACACCAATTTCATATATTATCGTGGAATGTCTTTCTTTCCATATATCAACATTATGAGCAATTTCAATAGCTTTATTCTGCACTCAGAACTTGGCCTCAAACCCACTGATGTAGGAGCCTTTCTTTTGTTTTGGATCAGGTCCTCAGTAAAGACAGATATAATATTATAGAGAAAACAGTATCTCAAGACATTGTCTTCTAAGGATCACTATTTACTCATACATTTTATAATGCTGTCTCCTTAAGATTTCCTCTGAAGCAATTGCTTCAGGGATCAGTTGAAAGGCCTTCTCCTCATGTTAATAAAAGCACATTTAAAATATCTCTTGTGAGCTAGCCTGCTGTTACCAGCTGCAGACTGTGCTGTTCCATTATGCATGATTCTTGACTGCTCAGAGTAGGAGAGGGGAAAAAAACCCAAACTAGTATAGTTTTCCATTAGTGATTTTCAATGTTATGCTAAATATGTGCAGTTTATTATTTCTGTTAATTATGGTAATCTAGTGACATTTACATATTTATAATATGTGTTGTTATTAGTGGTACAATGTGCTCTTATTTGGTATTAATAAAGTCAATTCAAAATTAATTTATAAGCAGTAAGAGATTGCTTCCTAGTATGTCTGCTTGCAAAGAGGCTTCACATTAAACAGTAGAGTCATGTACTATAGATTGCTTACTGTGCTGGGGTCATGTGTTACAAGGTAATTTTATATCCTCCCCCTGTCATGTTTACAGATTTTGATAACTGGTGTTGATTCACTGTGTTTACAGTGAATACCTACTTGTGTTTATTACCTACATATTTATTTCACTGTGCAATCGTTTGAATATCAGATCATACACTAACCAACAAAATATTGTAGGTTTATTTCAGTAGACTCTCTCTCTCTCTCTCTCTTTATGTATATATGCTCCCCCCCAATCTTTCGCCCATGCCTTGCTTTCCCTTTCTGTATGGTTTTTAAATGAATACTTTTAAAATATGTTCCAATCTTGCTAGGTGCTGAACACTCTCACCGAGTGCTGAGGAGCTTCTGTCCCTCTCAAAAGGTGCTTAATATCTGACATATGGGCTGAGAATATTGGCTTTAAGAACCAGAGCATAATGGGAACAGAGGTGCCTAGTCCCTCACAAGACTGTTCAGTCAGGGATGGATAATGGAAGGTGCACTCCATATGTTGTCCCATCATAGAATAGTCCCTGGGTGCACCTACACGTACTATTAGCATGCAGCAAGAATTTATTACTCCCAGGTGCTGTGTTTACATGGGCACCTGGGACTGTAGCATGTTGAGCCAGGTTGAAGGAGCCCCAGCTGGCAGGAGGCCCATGGGGTCTTTCTGCCCGCCTGGGGCTGCTCTGACCCAGCTCAATGTGATGTGGAGAGACTAGCTGGGGCACAAGGGTGTTCCAGTTTGGGGATAGCCAGCTGGCAGCCCCCACAATGAAGCACCCTTGTGCTCCAGCCAGCCATGTCAGTGTCTACATGTGTGATGTTGCGGAGTAAAAAACTCTGAAGAAGGCTAGTACTTGTAAATACTGCTGCAAGCCTGGTAAAGTGTTAATTAGTTTCCTGTGCCCTAATAGGGCGGCACATGTAGACGTGAAATCTTTACCGAGGAGCTAATTAGTCTCCTCTGCAGTAAACGTCTTGTGTAGACATGCCATCTATGTTGCAGTAAGCCACTGTTTCACAGTGTAGTTAAAACCTATTTGTCTCCAAAATCCAAAATACAAAGCTTTTGTCCTAGCTTGGGTTAAAGGGAGCTTACTTTGGGTGCAACTTGCAACTGGGGGGAGGGTAGTACATTTTCTCACTGAAAATCTTATTTGATGAAAAATGCAATTTTGTTGGCCAAAATTATTCCTGATGGAATCATTGGTGGATAATTTCAGTCAAAAAAGAAACAGAAAACACTGAAAAAATGTCAAAATGTTTCATTTGATAGTTTTGCAACAAAGCATTTAGCTTGTTCATTTCAAAATCAGTTTGTTTCAATAAAATATCTGAAAAAAGAAAAATAGTTTTGTTTTGGGTCAAGTGAAATATTTTGTTCTGCCTGGACTTTGATTTTCTGTTTTGGTGAGAAAACAAAAACAGACAAAAATCCACTTTGGGTCAACTTGAAACGATTTTTTCCCCCTGGTTTTTCCACCCAACTACTGAAATGAAAAAAAAATAACACTCTATACACAAAAAACCTGTTATTTGCACAACCCCATTTGGAAGCATGGGTACAGATCCTATTTTGCCTATTAGATGCCTAAGGCTAGGGTCTGCTCACCTAAAAATATGTCTCCTGTAGGAGAGTGATCTTATTCCACCCAGGGAGGAATATTGTTCTCTTATTCTCTCAGTAGTCAGCCTTATCTATCTCCACAGCACAAATGCACTGAGCAGAAATTTACCTATAGGAAATGGTAAAAATAAGCATGCTTGTGAACTTCCCCCACTTAGTTATGTGATGCAGGGCTACCTATTACGTACCTTTATCATTGCTTAGAGGGAAGGCACTTACCTGAATGATAACGCTTACGAGGGGGCTGGACCCACATACCTTTGGCCCAAAAGGCAGTACATAGACCTAGGAAATGACAAACTGGGTGAATCTACACAAGACAGTTACTGTGGAGTTGCCTAATTAGTTCCACAGTAAAGTCTCAGTGCCAATACACATGGTCCTATTAGGCCACAGTAAACTAATAAATGCCTCTGTTGGTTAGTACTTGTCAACACAAGTACTATCCTATGGCAGCATTATTTAGTGCACTGCAATGCACATGTAGATGCTGACAAGGCTGGCTGGGGCACGAGGGTGCTTCAGTGTGGGGGCTTCCTGCTGCACTGGGCCACCCTTGCGCACCAACCAGCCCTTTTGCAGTACGTTGAGCTGGGTCAGAGCAGCCCCAGGCTGGCAGGCTGACCCCCTGACAGCTCAACATGCTGTGGTCCCAAGTGCACATGTAAACATGGCGCCTGGGAGCAATAACCTCCAGTGCAAACTGGCACAGAATATTTAAAGACACCCCATCTGGGGAAGTGAGCAGTGACAATGTGGAAGAAGTCAGGGACAGAAAAGAGGAAACCATATTGAGCAATGAGGACAGAGGAAAAGGAAACTGTGATGACAAAGAGGATAGTAATAGCAATGACGGGGACAGTGACATTGACTTGGACTAAAGACTAGAGACTAAAGAAAGGAACAGAGGGTGGAACCAGGCCAGTGTAATTATAATAGTGTATATCCAGGGGTAAAAAAAAACCTGTGGAGGAAAAAGAAGCAGAGCAACTGCCAGCCAGGCTCTGCACAGCAGAATCACCATTGGCTGATGGGGCGCATCCAGAGAGTAGTGCTGGACGGGTTGTACTCAACCTGGCGAGATGTGAGCAGTGGGGTACCCCAGGGCTTGGTCCTCGGGCCTGCACTGTTTAACATCTTCATTAGCGACTTGGATGAGGGGGTGGAAAGCATGCTGTCCAAGTTTGCTGATGACACTAAGATGTGGAGCGAGGTGGACACATTTGAAGGGAGAGAGAGGCTGCAACTAGATTTAGACAGACTACAGAAGTGGGCAGATGAAAATAGGATGGGGTTCAATGTAGACAAATGCAGGGTGCTGCACCTTGGGAGAAGGAATCCACAGCATACACACAGGCTGGAGAGTTCCCTTCTTGAAAGCACAGAAGAGGAAAGGGATCTTGGAGTCATTATTGACTCCAAGATGAACATAAGCCGCCAATGCCAGACTGCAGCCAACAAGGCCAGCCATAGC
>NW_005843025.1:86771-106641 GCF_000455745.1 Alligator sinensis
GGGCACCCCGGGATTCATTCCTGCCTGTGGCAGGGGGTCAGGCTAGATGATCTGTTCAGGTCCCTCCTGACCCTAGCTCCTATGAAACTATGAAACCACTGCTGCAGCCCCAGGAGGCCCACAGGACCCCAGGTAAGGCTGCTGGGGCCAGTCCAGTGCTGACTGCAGCCTCCCCTACTGCCCCTGGGGTAACTAGCTGCACACCAGAGCATGCATGGCATGGGTCTTCCCCAGGGACAACCAGCTGCAGTGCAAGGTGCACTGCTGCTAGTTGTCCCTGGGGAACCGAACATCCACACCACTTGTGGACGCAGCCATTATGTGCTTCTGCTCTGAGGACAAGCTCTGTGGCACTCTATGAATGCCTTGGCTGTGGGCCAGCTATCTCTGTGAAGAAATAAACAAGTTAGACATTTTCTTACCCTTCTTAAACCTTGCCTTACTTTTCACATTGATACAGTGGGATTTAAAGAAACTAGCCTCCTTTAATACCATATTCTTACTCAGTCCAGTGGATTTAATTTTTCCCTTTCCACCATTTGGCTGCCCTTCTTTTTCTCTCCCCGAAAACAGCAGCCTTCAGCGGGACTTGGGGACAGGCCTTGACATGTTTTAATTCAGCTTAACACATTTTGCAATGCTAGATCTTCCAGTGGATTCTGAGAACTTGGCATGTCTCCAAGACAATGGACTGAGGCTTTGGAGAAGGTCAATCAAACATCATTTTTCATTTTACTTTGCTACACTGATCACAACTGCTCTGCTCTGTGCTTGTGTTTTCTCTGGTCATTGCTCTCTGACTGCCTTTAGCTATAGACATCAAGGTGATGGAGGTAGCTGAACTTTTAGGAGGTGAGGATGCAAGTTGCCTGCTGTTATTACCAGTTGTAGGGGCAGCTAGTTGTTCCTGTCTTGGACAGCAGATGTTCATAAAATCACTGCCAAAATGGTATTTGGGGAAAGAATACATGTATTACTTAGCACTAGAGTATTTAATGAAACCAAAAGGTTGCCTGCTTTTTCAGTTAACAGTGACATACAATGAAAGTGAAAGATGAGACTATGCAACCCCAAAGTCATGCAGAGAAGACATTTCTCAGAAAGACTTTCCAGTCCTGTCAGTATGTTGGCCTGAATTAAGGTTAATGGAAATTAGGTTAATGGAAATATTTCCAAGATCAGAAACATGGTGACCCATGTTAGTCTGAAGTCAACCAGAAGGTAGGGTAGACTTGCACCTTATAGACTAAATAAGTTGCATAACTGTAGCATAGGCTTTAACGAGCTGGAGCTTACTTCTGATGAAGCTTATGAAAGCTTGTGCTATAGATTTCTCAATATTTCCAAGATGGCATTGTATGTGCCTAATGAACATGTCAGAAAAAAATTAGTGTTAGTATAACAACTATTGGTTGTTCTTCAGTACAGTAGGTCCCTTTACCAAGGGCATAGAATGGACGCTTCCTATTGTTCATACAATTCGGGCACCTATATACTTGCAGCGAGGCTGCTCCGATGCGGTTTAATTACAGCACGTCGGAACAGACTCAATTAACTGAGTCTGCTGGAATGTAGTAATTACCGCAATCCAGCAGACTCCAGTATCATGTGTATCAGTGTCCCTGCACTGAAAAATGGTGGCAGGGTTGCTTTAAATAAATTTCATTTGATGAGCTTTAGTTAAAACACCCCTACTGCCATTTTTCAGCAGGGAGATTCTGATACACGTGACACTCCAGGTGTTTTAATTAGAGTGGCTCTTGTTATACTATTATTGCTCTTGGAGCCACTCTAATTAAAGTGCCCTCCCCTCCCCCCAAACTCCCAGAGCACATGTATAAATGCCCATCATTTCTCAGTGTAGGGGAACACTTGGCAGGTGCAACTGTATTGTCTTGTGAACCACTAAAGCTTTCTTCCCTTGTATTTCCACTTGTGTATGTTATATCAGAAGGGAAAAGATATAGTTCATTTAAGATTTTAATTTAACAAAATGATTTTAGTTTTATAATATACTTACAAGTAAAGGAGCCAATTTTGTTTCATGTTTTTACAATGGCACTATTAAGTATTACATTGGAATAAAAACAAATCTACTGAGCAATAATATTTAAGATGCTCATAAAAGCTAGGAGATTTAGAGCTAGATTTCTGTGCCTAGTGGGAGTAGTGCAGCACTCTCCAAACATCAGTTAATCTTACAGAACAGATAGGTGACTTTCTTCTCTAAAGTAACAAAAGCTTTTAAACAGAATATGAGCATGTTTGGTTCATTTGGTTAGACCCAAAGGGCATGTCCACACATGTAGGCACGTGCGCATGCAGCACTCAAACAGGAGTGGCACAAATTTGTGCTGGAGATTTTTGCCTCAGTGCATGTGCCTGAACATGCACTTTGGTGTGGGGCAAGTTGTGCTATGTGGAGCAAACTGACCCTGCACAGTTCCTCCTGGATCTGCAGCCAGGGGGAGCTAGAGCCTGAGGCCAGCCTCTGTGCTGGCCCCAGAAGCATAAAAGGCTGCCTGGGCAAATAGCTCAGTGTAACCTCTGGGAGGAAGTTGGTCACACTCCTTCCTGTTCCAGGCTGTTGCTGCAAGCTTGGTCTCAGGAGCTTCTGGGGAGAAGATGGCCAGGCCCCTTTTTGCCTCTGGCTACTGCTAGCTTGTTCTCAGAGCTTTTGTGGGTAAGTTGGCCACACCCCTTCCTGCCTTGGGCTGCTCCTGCTGCTGTTGCTGCCCCCACATGGAGGGGGTATCCTCTGCTGCATGCCATTGCCCCCCCTCAGGGAGGGGCCCACCGCACTACACCGCACCCCAGCACTACACCCCAGCACCGTATCCCAGCTTCTGCACCCCTGTTCTGGCTTGCTGCCCAGCCCACTGCCAAGCCACAGCTGGGGGACTAGGGAGGGAGCCTGCACTGCCTGTGGGCCCCTCTCCCAACATCACTGCCAGAGTCTAAAGGTGCCTTGCCTGCCATTGCTGCTTTGGCAGGCCACCCCCCACCTTCAGCTCCACTTTTACATGAAGCACACCCTGAATGGTTAAACTGGATGGCTGCTGCTGTTGCTGTTACTGCTACCATCTGTTCTGCTGCTGTCCCCTCTCAGGAGAGTGGGAGATTCCCTGCTGCACCACCTTGCACCACTCAACACCACATCTGCACTGGATTACTCCCTAATTGCCTGATTGCTTCTGCATTCCCCCAAAGCTGCCTCACTACATCTGATTCTGCTTTGTTTTCCTGCCTATTGCTCTGCTGTTGAGTGCCTGGCTGGAGGCCTGAGGGGCTCCTGGACTGTTCTTTAACAAACAAAGCCCCTTGACTGCTTCAGCCATTTTTTACACCTGCCTCAGCAGCCTTCCCTGTGTTTTTTTCCCCTGTGTGGTAAGTCCTGTGGTCCACTCCCCCTGCCCTGGTGTTTGTTGTGTGGCTGAGTAAGCCAGCTTGAGTCTCCCCAGCCCTTGTGTGTGTGTTCTTCCTCCCTGACATTCCTCAAACATAGCCTTCCCAGGCCTAAGGACTCTACTGAGCCCCAGGACCAGAAAGACTCTCAGCAGCCCAGCCAGGTCAGTTGGTAGGGCATAAGACTCTTAATTTCACGGCTGTGGGTTCAAACCCCATGTTAGGCAGGTATATTTTCCCACCACATTCTCTTAAAAAAACTAGGTGACTGTGGCATTGATGGCTATATAGTCAGATGGGTAGCAAATTGGCTAGATGGTCGCACCCAGAGCGTGGTGGTGGATGGGTCATTTTTTACCTGGAGGGATGTGGGCAGTGGAGTCCCCCAGGGCTCGGTTCTGGGGCCTGTACTGTTCAACATCCTTATCAGAGATCTGGATGTGGGTGTGGAATGCACGCTGTCCAAATTCGCTGATGACACCAAGTTGTGGGGCGAGGTGGGCACGCTGGAGAGGAGGGACAGAATCCAGCTAGATCTAGACAAATTACAGAGGTGGGTGGATGAGAATAGGGTGGAATTCAATGCAGACAAGTGCAAGGTGCTGCATCTAGGGAGAAGGAACCAGCAACACACCTGTAGGCTGGGGAATACCCTTCTTGTCAACACGGTGGCAGAAAGGGATCTTGGAGTCATTGCTGACTCCAGGATGAACATGAGCTGCCAGTGCGAGGAAGTGGTCAGTAAGGCTAACTGCACCTTGTCATGCATCTACAGATTCATCACAAGCAGGTCCTGGGAGGTGATCCTTCCCCTCTATGCAGCATTGGTCAGGCCACAGTTGGAGTACTGCATCCAGTTCTGGGCGCTGCACTTCAAGAGGGATGTGGCTAGCACTGAGAGGGTCCAGAGGAGGGCCACTCACATGGTCAAGGGGCAGCGGGGCAGGCCCTACAAAGAGAGGCTAAAGGGCCTGAACCTATTCAGCCTCCACAAGAGAAGGCTGAGAGGGGATCTGGTGGCCGTTTACAAACTCACCAGGGGGACCAGCGGGAATTGGGGGAGGCTCTGTTCCCCCAGGCACCACTTGGGGTTACTAGGAATAATAGCCACAAATTGTTAGAGAGAAGGTTCAGGCTGGACATCAGGAGACATTACTTTATAGTTAGGGCTGCCAGGCTCTGGAATAGGCTCCCAAGTGAGGTGGTACTCTCTCCTAGCTTGGGGGTCTTCAAGAGGAGCCTGGACAGATATTTGGCTGGGGCGATATAACCCCGGCACCCGTTCCTGCCCGGGGCAGGGGGTTGGACCTGATGGTCTGTTTAGGTCCCTTCCAACCCTAGGCACTATGATACTAAGAGGAGGATGCCTGAGAACCGGCAGGCTCCATGGAGCCTGTGGACCTCTCAGTCCCAGTGGTCCCCAGGGATGAGCTACTTGCATTTCTTGACCATGACTATACCCAGTGGTCCACTAACAAGGTAGAGCTCACCTTGGACCACTGGGGAGAGTCTGATAGTGTCCTTGCCACTGTGAGAGTGTTGGTGGGGAAAGCCAAGGGGCCTAAAAGCTGCAATGCCTGGATC
Organism: Alligator sinensis; assembly: GCF_000455745.1. NCBI lineage: Eukaryota > Metazoa > Chordata > Crocodylia > Alligatoridae > Alligator > Alligator sinensis. Next base: position 91,761 of record NW_005843025.1, read on the forward strand.
TATAGGTGAGCCTGCAGTTTCATAGACTTCTAGTTTCTATACTCATGGGAGGGTGCTGCATGAACCAGTGAACACCACATCGGGAGCTGAGATGTGCGAGGCCCCTGCGGAATGATCCACTCTACCCCCACCAGCCATGAAGTCATTTAAGATCGTGACCCTCAATATCAATGGCTGTGAGAAGGGTCTCCAGAGATGCTGGGTGCTCTGCTTCAGGAGGGGGGTTACCCCGTGGTATTCTTGCAGGAGACCCTGATGGCTCCGGCTGGCGAGCCTAGCTGGCCACTGGAGTGGGGAGGCAGGGTCTTTTTTAGTCACCTCTCAGCCACCTTTTGCAGGATGGCCACCCTGTTCTCCCCAAGCCTGCAGCCAGAGGTTCTCTAGGACATTGAGGTGGTGCCGGGCCATCTGCTGCACCTCCGGGTCCAAGTTCAGGGATGGTCTTGAACCTTCTGAACATGTATGACCCTGCAAAGGACCCAGAGTTAGTGGATTCTTTCCGCCAGGTGGCCACTTACATCAGCACCCTCAACCCTCATGAGTGCCTGGTGCTTGGTGGGGACTTTAACGTCACCCTAGACACGCAAGACCAGTCAGGCAGGGAGTAGAAGCAGGCCACCATGGGTGTCCTTGGGGAGATCCTGACGTACTATTCCCTGGTGGACATCTGGTGTGCCTGTCACCCTACTGGTCCCCCTGCTTTCATTTATGTGAGAGTTGGGGAGGAGGAGGCATGCCACTCCTGGTTGAACTGGGTTTATATCTCTTTGCTGCACTTTGCCCGGGCCCACTCCTCTGGCATCCAGCCATGGGCATGTATGTGGCAAGCTTCATGGACACCTAGGTCTCCTGGCCCTTCTGTGGGCAGAGGAAGACCCCGGTACACATGACCCTTGAGTGTGCCAGGCTGCAGCCCCTCCACCTCCACCTCCAGAACCTCCTCCTGAGTTTCTCATTCAATTTCACCCCCCACCTTTTTGTTTTTGGTCATCCCATCCGTGTCCCGGGACTTCTTCCTGACCTTGGCCAAGTGGGCCCAGTACTTGACCAGGAAGGAGGCTCTGGCTGGGAAGGTGCCCGGAGCCTATTGGGCCACTTTCCTCTCACTTGTCTGTGCACATTTCCAGGTAGAGAACCAGTGGGTGGAATTAACCGGCTCCTTGGATGCCTTTGAGGACTGGTGGGTGTGGCCCAGGGGGCTCTGCTCGGTGTCCCCCTCCAGAGAACTTTTCACATTTTGAACCTCACATCACTCCTACCCTTTTCTTCCTTAGTTGTCCCAGAAAAAACAAAACAAAACAAAATAAAAAATTATTAGCTGTATCCTTCAACCTTTGGCTCCACACAGTGGGTGCTATTAGTTAACTAGGTGGGCCTTAAGATCCACGTTAATATGGAAGATACAAATAGACAGGAGCTTCTGGGGCCTGGCCAATTGGTATCTAGGGACACTAGCCCCCTGTGCTAGCTGGACTGCTGTAGCAGCCCTGATCTATAGTGGCCCCTGTGCCCTCTACCTATTGCAGCAGTCTGGCATTGGGGCTGCTGCCTGGATGTGACCTGCTGCCACCTGCAATAGCATCTGCCCCCTTGGACCTGCAGCCCCATGTCTGCACACCTGCCAGACCTGGACAGGGACTGCATGGCCACCTAGGCTGTAGCATGGACACTGCAACAGAGCCATCTGCACCTCTGAGCCAGTGGGCCGGCTGCCATTGGGCTGTGGCTGTACAGTTGGTCTTTGTGCGGCACTGCTGCCACGTGTTCCCCTGTTCTGCCATCTGGGCACCTCTCACCTGGAAGATGTTCTCAGTGTGGTGGCCTGCTTTAACTAGTCAAAGCATGTCCTGCTGGCCCCAAATGGTCAGGAGGCCAGCCATCCCATTTGCCCTTCAGCTGGGTCCTCTCCCTGGGTCCTGCCACTTGCCTCACTAGCAGGAATTCTGATGTTCCCTATTTTAAAACTGAAAATTTTCTGATAAAAAAATACCAAATTCACTCTTTAAATTACCCCAAAATCCACATTCTTCCACAATTAAATCAAAAGACCACTAGATCAGTTGGGGAATGTTCTACTGATGTATTTACAATTTTAAAGCAATTTGGAAGCCTACTAGTGCATCTATCATCAAATAAAATAAATTCTAAATCTCTAAAGGGGTCGATGTTTGCTTTGGCTTTCTTATAATAGAAAAATTAGAGCTCCCCCTGACTCCTTCACTAACCAGGATGTTGGGACAGCTGCCCCTGCAGTCAAAGCTCCTGCCTTGTCTGGTAGCTAGGCACGCTGGGTGTGTGATGGGGGGAATGTGGGGTTTGCAGGAAGGGGGTGGGAAGAAGTGTGGGGTGATGTGGGGTGTGTGGGGGCATGGGGAGAATGTGCAGTGTGTAGGTGAATGTGGGGGATCTGGGTGGGTGTGGGGTGTGTGGGTGGGTGTGGACATGGTGTGGGTGTGTGGGTAGGTGAGGGGGATGTGGGCTTTGCAGGAGGGGGTTGGTGGTAGAGTGTGTGGGTGGGTATGTGGGGTTTGAGTGGGGAGCCGTCAGACACCTGCCCCTCCTTACTCCCTGCAGTGCACAGCTCCTGGCACTGGGAGCAGCAGTCAGCTGGGCCATTGCCCAATGTCAGCATAGCCCCACAGCCATGCATCGCTGCCTCATCCTCATGGAGAATGGTTTTGGCCTAACCTGACCTGGCCCAGCCTGCCCAGCTATGAGTGCCTTTGGTGAGGAGCCACAGGTGGAGGTAGGAGCTGTCCCAGTCCTGTCCAAAGGCATGCTAATGGGGCGGGCTGGGCCGGGTTGTGCCAGGCCAGGCCTATTCTCCATGCACAGACCATGGGTGAGGCATGCTGAAGCCAGCACGACCTGGCTGGCTTCTAGAGGGTGTGTGGGGGGATGTGGGATTTGTGAGTGGGTTTGTGGGGGAACTTGAGCAAGGGCCACCACATGCCTGCCTCCTCACTTGCCCCTTGCGGTACTGGTGGCAGTAGCCAGCATGGCTGTGGCCTGGCTGCAGCATCTGTACATGCTGAACTGACCTGGCCTGACCTGACCTGGCCTGGCCTGCCCCACTAGCACACAACTTTCCTGGTCCTGTCCAAAGCTGTGCTGTAGCGGGCCAGGCCAGATCCATTCAGCATGTACAGAGCCCATGTCAGGCAGTGCTGTGCCATGGCGCGCCATGCCACACCATGCTACGCCACCACTGTGCCTGCAGCCAGACCATGGCCATGCTGGCTGCTGCTGCCAGCACCATGGAGGGTGGGGGGAGGGGCAGGCATGTCAAGCCCCTCCATTCAACTCCCTCAGGGGCCTGGCACTGCTTGCAGGGACCACATGTCATGCTGGGCCAGGTCCTGCCTCGATGTGCCCTGGGCCAGCTCCATGGAGTCAGGACTTGGCTCAGCGCAACGTGTGGTCCCTGCAAGTGGAGCTGGGCCCCCAGGTGACAGCTCAAGTGGCCTGATGCTGCCTGAAGGCTCACGGCCCCACGCCAGGCTGGGCTGGGCCTGTGACAAGTGGCACAGGTGGTGCTGGGTCTGAGGCGGCTGGGGCCATGCCATGCTGTGGGTGAATCTGGCAGCAGTGGGCCTTGAGCTCCTAATGGCCGCTGCTGCTGTGGGGGGAGGAGGGGCCTATGCACCCTGAGGGAGACCCACACCCCCTGACCAGTCCCCCCACCCCTACATACCCCCCCACACTCATAGTCCCACCACACGTCCACAGCCCCCCCACAACAGATCCCCCCCACACCCTCTGTCCCTACTTACAAGGGACAGCGCCTGGGTCACACAGCAGTCTTGCACCACTCCTGCTTGTTCCCCTGCACACAGAGAGAGCATGCTAGGACAGCAGAAGCACCATAGAGATGCTCTGGCTGGATCTCAGAGCGCCTCTGGAGGCCTGCTTAACTCAAGGCATGGTACAGGACTGTATCTTGCCCCACTTTTTCTCTGTGGGTTTTTATTTGATACCTGGATTTCCAGGTATCAAATTTTGACCCCGCACTGCAAATATGCAGCACAGGGAACATTTTTCCATTCACAACGTGCCTCCTGTAGCATCTCAAACTGCTTTGAGATGCCTCAGGAGGCATGTGTGCACTTGTTCGGACACACACAAGAAGGGTATCCTAGGACCCTGGGTTCAATCTGAATGAAAAGACTTTTTTTAACCCCTAATTTTCTTTTTACATTAATAACTTAAGCTATGTCATTTGCCTTTTTAACCTATAACATTGTTTTCCTTGACACTTCAAATATACCAACTTATTCTGCAATTTAATTTGAAGCTATATGGGATTCTTTCTTGATTTATTTTTCTTTCTGTTTTAATCTGCTGAACATGGCCAGTGGGCCAGTTATCAGAACAATGGGCACTTTTACATATGCTCTGACACATTCCAATTAGAATGCATTGGAGCAGACTTTATTAACCAAGTCTGCTGGAGCATTCTGATTAGAATGCTCCAGCGTGTTGCAATGTCTCGTGTATTCAGCATCCTTGCTTTTCAAAATGACGGCAGCAGTGCTTTAACTAAAACTCACCAAATGAGCCTTAGTTAAAGTTCCCCAACACCATTTTCAAATTCAGGGACACTGAATACTGAAGATGCTGCAGGTGATTCAATTACAGTAGCTCCCAAGAGCCAGTCTAATTAAAACACTCTCTCCCCCCATGCCAGAGTACATGTATAAGTGCCCAATGAAATCAACATTAAATGCCACTCTAGGACTGTCAGCTTATCTATGTGGGAAATAGTGGCCAATCTGAGACTGCTGTATGAGACAGAGGCTAGAAAATACCTTGGGTTTACTAGAGCTGTTGTAATTTTGCAATGTGGCACTTCTTCAGTAATCTCTCGCAATGTATAAATAACTGGGTGCCTGGTACTGCAATTTTCTTAGTTTTTTTACCTGTATTTGCTTTTTTTGTGGAGAGATGAGAAATTTCTCCTTTTTGAAAATAAACAAAAAAGCTTTCATTACATAGTTCTGGCCTCATACAGCCTGAACTAGTAGCATTCTGCATTAATCTAGATCAGGGATGGGCAATTATTTTGAGCAGAGGGCCACTTACCCAGTTTTGGCAAGCTGCGAGGGCTGCATGGGTAGCCCCACTCCTTGACAGGTGCCCTGCCCCTTGACAGGTGCCCCACCCCCTGGTCACCATCTTAGGGCCAATGTCCCAATATCTTGGGACCAATGTCCCAGGGCCAGCAGTGGTGGGGTCCAGAGTGGGATGCAGGCTGGTAGGGGTCTGTGGAGCTGGGCTGGGTTGCACCAGCAGGGAGAGGGGGGAGTTGGCCTGGCTCCATAGAGCCCTTGCCGGCTGGGACCCTGTACTCCTGCTGCCCTGCTCTGGGCCCTGCTGGCATTGGCCCTGGGACACCAGTGTTCGCCCCATGCACCCACTGACTCCCAGTGCCCCCCAGCCCTGCAGTACAGGCCGGAGGCAGCATGCAGCCCCGACCCCCTGCTCCCTGGCAGGGAATGAGCTGGTGCTGAGTGCGGGGAAAAGTGGCTCCCGCCCCGCGCTGCCCGGCGCGGCAAGCGGAGGGGCCGCAGCTGCTGCTGCCACAGTGCAGCCTGACGGGTGAGCCTGGAGCTGGCTCAGGGCCCAGGTTGGCAGCGGGGGCAGGTTACAAGCTGGTGCTGAGTCCGGGAAAAGCGGCCTCTCCCCCACCCTGTGGCTGGTGCCCCACGCTGCAGCCACTCGCAGCCCATGAGGGGCTGCCTGTGCCTGTGCAGGACAGCCCTGCATGGGCTGTGAGTGGCTGCAGTAGGGAGTGCCAGCCACAGGGGGGGGGAGGGGTCACTTTTCCCCAGGCTCCTTCCTTGCCCGCAGTCCTTCCCTGCCCTCCCCTCCGCTTACCTGAGGTTCCAGCATTGAGGCAGCCACATGGTCCCAGGCCACAAGCCCCTGCTGGGACTTCCGGATGGGGGACGGGGCTGGGCGGGCCCTGCTGTTGCGGAAGCCCACTGGGCTTCCCCGGGTCCTACTGCCCCTGCTTCCTGTCATTTTTGGCAGGAACCAAAGACAGATAAATATTTATTTTCTAAATTTTTTAGGGCCCCCACGCACCAGATAGAATGGCCTTGTAGGCCGGATTTTGCCCACCCCTGATCTAGAATGAGAATAGCTTCGTATTCTTTCACTAAAAATAAAAGTAAGATTTGTGATATCCTATATAGGCTGGCAAAATTCTATTGCCTCCCACTGTTTTTTAAGAAGTGAAAGTATTTGCTGCAGGCTGAGGAAAGAGAAAGATGAAGCTCATCACAAATCTGGCTTGTCTTATGCAAGCAACTGTTTGCATGAGCGTGAGTGAAGTGAAATAGGAGTAGGACTCTAATTTCTTTGCTCCTGAGAATTTAAGATAGACCATCAACATGAATCAAGATAGTTTTGTGGCATGTGCTTGCTTTAAGTGTAAGGTCACTTTTCCTGAAGTCACTCTCAGCCAAAGCCCAAGTATATACAGTACATATCAGCTCAGAGAATAAAGAAAGGCCAGAGACTGGGGAGGGAGGCTTTGTTTTGTGGTGGTATTTTTAACAAAAGATGGTGGAAGTGCTGGAGATTTTAAAGCCTTTACAAATACCACAAGGCATAACTTCCTGCTCCGCCAGTGCCATCTACTGTATGTGAATTAAAAACAAACAGCTCGGGGGGGAAAAAGATAATTTGCAAAAGTACAGCTTTCTGTATATTTACTAAATCACTGCATTCTGACTGGAGGAATTACAGAGACCAGATGCTAACAGATACAACACACACCCTACCGTGAGAAAAATGTGACAGTCCTTGCTCTACTTGCTAAAATATATTTACATAGAGAATGGTCCTTTATTGTTTCGTTTGTGTGTGCTATAATAAACATTCATTTAGCTGAAAGTTCCAATAGAAAAATTGGCTCTAGCTTTCATTCATATTTCCTTAGGGCTTTGGTACAATAAACACTTTGACTACACCTATTGGCATTTACTGTACAACAGGGATGCCCCTTCCTTCCCCCCCCACCCACAACTTCTGCTGCACTGAGAAAAAAGAATATTATCACCTGCATATCTCATTGTTACTTTCATTTCAATTGCTCTCTTGTGATGCAATTCAGAAATGAGGTATTTTTCATTAATGTGGTTTGCCATGGAAACTCACATCAGATAAACTTTTTTGGACCTATTGGTAATAAATGGACTTCTTTTATCTCAGTTATCATCAGCTACCCGGCAGAATATTTGTCTTCTGTCATGCTTTTTTCTGCAAATAAAAGTAAAGCTCAAATGCTTGTATAAAAATGCATTTACATTGGGCCAGACCATACTAACTTCACTGTCATACAGAAGGTTGTTCCATATACAAAAGATAACTTTTCTATGGAAAGTGGGGCTCAGCTACCGCCATTGGAACATCCACCCTAGACCCTGCCCAGTAGAAACTTCCTAGTGCTGTCTAGTTTTCAGCATAACTTAGGGGTATACTTTACTGAATAGGAATGGAGCTATTCATGAATGCAATTGGATGATATTTTATTCAGATGAATAATGTAGTCACAGGAAAACACCATTTTGGTTTGATCAAAATGATCTGTGCATGTGTGCTGAATTCAACATGCAGTTTTGTCTGAAAACAACTTAAAACACATTTTATTTTGACGCCCTCAGAATGAAGCATTTCAATTTGTCTTGCTCAATGACTTTTCAAGATGAACTTTACTGACATTTATCCTTTTTGTTTTTATTTCATGATTTAGAGGGGGAAATTTCCAAAGTAAAACAAAGTAAAAGTGTGTGCCTACGCTGCCCAGCAGGGATATTTGAGCTAGCTCTGTGCAAGCCATCTCCAGAACTGGAAGCCATATTGCCACATTAGTTCAGTGCTGTGCTGTGCCAGTTAGATTTTCTGCAAAGTGGGGCTTATTAATTTGGATACAGAACTGTACTAATGTGGCTTCCTACTAATGTGGCTTATATAGTAGGCATCTAAAAGAGCATTTTTTGTATTTAGACTTAAGTGACTTGCTTTAACCACAAGACCATCCCTCATCTGTGACTTCTGACTTAGGTAGATCAGTTCAGCTTCAGATTAGCAAGATTTTAATAAAGCACTAAATTATAATTTCATTTAGGTAATTCACAAATGGATCATTCTTGACTGGTCTTTAGTGAGTCTTGTTGGTTAAAAATTTAAGAAAAAAATATCTGGGCAAGTATAGCATCTTGTTGGTACTATGGCTCTGTTCACCAATGTTCTCAAGCATGTGCTAAAGTCTTGTGGAGGTCAGTGGGGCTTAAACACACATCAAAATGTTTTGTTGAATAAGATTGGACTACTAAATTGATGTCACTTTAGATAGAATAAGAAAAAGAAATATAGTTTCTCCCTATTACCACTTTTTTTCTGAGATACTTTTAACAGCAGTCCTTGCCACCCTGACTCTGACAGCTATAATTTTAGGTCCTGAATATTACGTGACTATCATATTTGCCCTGGAACAATTATCTACTAGTTCTTAAATTTTATTTAAAAAAAATCTATTTTATGGTTAGAAAGAAAGTCTTGAAACATCAAATAAGCATATGCAGCTGATGCAATTTATAAACTGATGTGGCAGTGTCTGCTTGAACTTGCAGGCAGCTTCAAACAATAACTTAGAAGATGCACATGCCTCTCAGTGGCAGGGTAACTCTGAAACCTAAATGGGACATTTTTAAAATGTCATTTTTATTAAGTATTTGCTGTCTAATCATTTCAGTGGAAGTAATCTGATAACTGTTGATCCTGTAATTCCTAATAACCCACTTAACTGATTGCATTTATAGAAATAAATACTCCAACTAAGTAAAATCCTCCATGTTTAAGATTTTTTTTAAAAAAGGAGCCACAGAAGTTCAGATTTCCACAAGACTTCTGAGGAATCAAGGGACTCCACTGCAGAGCATAGCCCCAGCCTGCCACAGTGTATGCAGCCTAGCCCACTGATGTCCGAATATTTTTGATGGGTTGCTACCCCATTTCTCCATTTCCAGTAGAAGGTTTTAATTTTTCCTCAGATCTTTAACTAAGCAGCTCTTCACAGAACTATATTATCTACTGCCTCTTCCTTGGATTCTTTTTCTTTAGCAAATATGCAGTCTGTTCTGCTTTAATTAAAGTGAATTTTAGGACTCTGGTTTTTCCTTTCCCCTCCTCTCCCCCCCCCCCACCTCCCCAAAGGATAGCCTCTACACTGTTTCACAATTATTCAACAGAAAGGACCATTGCCCCTTTTGTTTTGGGAGTTTTCAGCTCCATTCTTGTCTGCCCTCCATGAACATGTGGCCCCTCTATACCTGCTCCACAATGTACATGGGGTATAGGCACCCTGACAGGACCCACGCTGTATAAAACAGACTCTCACCACAGATAGAAGGGCAAAGAAACAACATGCAACTAATCAAGCCTATAATACTAAATTATAGAAATCATTCATTTTATATGGTTTCCTTTTTGTTCTCTATTCTCCTCTTACTGCCAAGACTTGATATGATCTCATATTTTAACAATAATATTGATTAAATATGATATGTTTGCATTTTTACAAATTATTTTTTCTTTGACATTTATCACTGCATACAGACTCTGGAAGGAGAAGTAAATGGTCTCCTCATGCTGTTCACAAGATTAAACTCCATAGTAAGACAATTTCCTTTCTCCATTTATATTCCCTCCTCTTCTTTATGTTGTATAGATCTAATGGTGAATGTCCCTACAGGAGAACATGTGTAAAAAATACAAACAAGAAACCTCACCAAAAACACATGCACACAGACTATCACACTTACTGTCCCCCCACCAAACCAGTAACCCTCTCAAAGAGATAAAGAAAGCTGTAACCTATAGCCAGACTTCAAATACTACCACATCTTCTCCAAAGAAAATGCTTGCGACAACCATATTACCAATCTAGAAATTGATTTTACCCAAAAGATGCTCCATCAGAGAAATAGATCACATCTCTGAATGAGCCAAGCAGATACCCCACACAAATGTATTACTATACAAGAAAATCCCTACTGGTTGCACTTCCATGGTTATCACAAACTATCCCACACTGGAACCTACAAAAGACAGATCATTAAACAATTATAGCTTATACTTGATGAGGATCACACCTTTGAAGGAAATTTTCCTCATTTTCACTCCCTGTCCCTTACTTTTCAAAACAACTTCCCATCCTTGCCAAACTCAGTTGCAAACTTTCCGCTTGCCACCAGAAAAAAAACCACATATTTAATAGATTTCATAAACATTAGGGCTAGAAGGGACCCCATGAGACCATCTGGTCTGGCTCCCTGCCGAAAAGGCAGGAAGTCAGCTGGGATCAAATGACCCCAGCAAGATAATCATCCAAATGCAACTTAAATGTGTCCAGAGTAGGTGTTTGCACCACTTCTGGGAGGAGCCTATTCCAGACTCTGGAGACTTGGACAGTAAAGACGTTCTTCCTTATGTTCAGTCTAAAACAGTCTTCCAGTCGTTTGTGAATGTTAGACCTTGTTTTCCCTAGGGGAGCCTTGGTGAACAGATGTTCTCTCAGATCCTGATGTACATCCCAATATACTTCTAGGCTATCACCAAGTCCCTCCTGAGCCTATGCTTTTCCAAACTGAAGAGTCCCGTGCCTCAGCCTCTCCTAGTAAGGCCTGCTCTCTTGACTTCTGATGATGTGTGTGGCTCTCCTCTGGACTCTCTCAAGCTTCTCCACATCTTTTTTAAAGTGTGGAGCCCAGAATTGGATGCAGTACTCCAGCTGTGGCCTCGCCAAGACTGAATAAAGCGGGAGAATGACATTTTGGGTCTTGTTTGTGATGCATCAGTAGATGCAAGCCAGAGTTTTATTTGCTTTGCTGGCTGGGGCATCGCATTGGTGGCTCATGTTCATCTTGTGTTCAATCATGACCCCCAAGTCTCTTTTTGAGGTAGTGCTAGTGAGTGGAGCACTGCTGAGCCTATAGGTATGATGCAGGTTTTTTTCTCCCAAGGTGGAGCACCTTGCATTTCTCTATGTTGAAGGTCATCAGGTTTATATCTGCCCACTGTGTGAGCCTATCCAGGTCAGCCTGAATCCTCAGCCTATCCTCCAGTGTAATTGCACTTCCTCATAGTTTGGTGTCATCTGTAAACTTAGCCAGTTCATTTCTGACGCCCAAATCCAGATTGTTAATAATATATTAAAGAGTACTAGTCTGAGTACTGGAACCTGAGGGACACCACTGGTCACCATACGCTGTGCTGACTTGGTTCCATTGACCCTCACTCTCTGGGTCCAACCATGGAGCCAGTTCCCCAGCCATCGCCTGTAAGGTTGTTGAGGATGCAGTTTCCCAGTTTTGCCATAAGGACATCATGGGAGACCAAGTCAAAGGCTTTTCTGAACTCCAAGAAAATGACATCAACCTCTCCTGGCCCTGTTGTGTCACCTGGTCATAGAAGGAGATGAAGTTGGTCAGGCACAACCTACCTGTAATGAAGCTGTGTTGGCTGTCTCTCAGAATGGTGCCTTCTATCAGCCTGTTGCTGATGGTTTCTTTGGTAATTTTTTTTCAAGATCTTCCCAGGGATTGAGGTCAAACTTTATAGACTTAATAGACTTCCTAGACATTAAGGCTGGAAGGGACCTTGGAAGATCATCGAGTCCAGCCCCCTGCCCCAGAGGCAGGAAGTCAGCTGGGGTCATAGGATCCCAGCAAGATAAACATCCAGATGTCTTTTGAAGGCATTCAGAGTAGGTGCTTGAACCACCCCCAGCGGCAGTCTATTCCAAACCTTGGGGGCTCAGACAGTAAAGTAGCTCTTCCTTATGTCCAGCCTCAAATGGTCATGGAGGAGTTTGTGACCATTCAACCTTGTCATCCCTTGGGGCGCTCTGGTGAACAGACATTTTCCCAGATCCTGGTGAGCACCCCTGATAAACATATAGATGGCCACCAGATCACCCTTGAGCCTGCGCTTTTCCAGGCTGAAGAGTCCCATGGCTCTCAGCTTCTCTTCATAAGGTCTGCTTTCCTGACCTCTGATCATGCGCGTGGCTCACATCTGTACCCTCTCAAGGTTTTCCACATCCTTTTTGAATTGTGGAGCCCAAAACTGGACACAGTACTCCAGCTGCGGCCTCACCAAGGCTGAGTACAATGGGAGAATGACGTTCTGGGATTTACTTGAGAAGCATCTGTGGATGCAAGCGAGCATTTTGCTTGCTTTACTAGCAGCAGTATCACATTGCAAACTGATTGGCCGGTAGTTCCCTGGAGCTTCCTTCCTTCCTTTCTTGAAGATAGGTACCATGTTGGCCCTCTTAATATAGATAACAGTTTTATAGCTCATTATAATTTATCTCCTCCTCCTCCTCCTCCTAACCTCTTTGCTCCACAAATCATAACAAACCTCTCTCTTTTTAACAATGTTATTCATTAATACAATTAGGTTAACTATAACAGCTGTTCTTTACTTGCACCATAATTTTTTCTGATAACTTTTCTTTGCTCCAAAACTTTTTTTTCGTGCTTTAAGTAATTGTATTAATTAGCATAATGCGGTAAAGCAAAAGTAGTTTTTCTAATTGGAATTTAGCTTAGGCTACATCTGCTTCTTTTCTTGCCCTGAGGTATGATAATTTATGCCCAAAAGCTTGCCTACCATCTCTCCCGGATATAAAATTGTACAATAAAAGGTGTATTTATTTCATCTATCAGTTTGTACTTCTCTCTTACTGCATCCATGGATACAACAATGTTACCACATCAGTTGTAGCTGTTGATCAGAAATATCATAAAGGCAATCAAAATTAAGATTTATGAATTAATCTTGTAAAAGATTTATATAATTTTATTAATGGAATACAGTTGATGAGTAGATCCAGAGAGAGATTCTGGCATCCATGAGTCTTCTCCACTAAACAGGTGTCTTCTGTTAAAATCAAGTTTGTAACACAATCTTCAATTTATGCTTTTGGCACCGTGGACAGGATATTCACTATTCTATTTTTTTTTTAATGTAGAAAGGCTATAGTTATTTCAGGCAGCAATGGGTAAATACCACTCAGGCAGGATGGCACCCTATACATATACAGTACAGTACTGCTGGACTGGTCTGGGAAACAGTAAGGTACCCTCAGACCAGTTTAGCAGTCAAACTACAGATGTCATGCCTAACATTTTTTTTCAGAAAACAAAAAAAGCATGAAACACTAAAGTTCTATGTAGCCATCTTACAGACAATGGATACCCCGCTACACATGCACCCAAGTTAAGGCACCATAAAATGGCAAACCCAGCATAAAAATGCTCTACTAATATGTAGAACAAAATAATCATATGCAGAATATTTTTATGCTAGCTTGTATGTATGTATGTCTGTATAACTGGTCCTGGCCAGGGCAGACAGTCAGCTGATTGTTGGCTTTGGCCAGAGATTGCACTGGGGTCTTGGACCAGCCCCGGTGAGGTCAGGGGCCAGTACTGACAATAAGCTGGTTGTCAGCTTCAGAAGTGCCCTGAACCTTTAGGTACCCAGTTTCCAACTTTCTAGTGCTAGTGGATCCCAAGATCATAATCTTGGGGTCTTCCTGTACCAGCAAGTAGAAAGAGAATTATTGGGATCTGATCCCCAATCCCAAAATCATGATTCCTGCTATGCACATGTCACATGATGGGTGTGATTCTTGGAATCAGGGCTAGATCCCATAGCACCTCTAAGTGAAGGTGTGCCAGGGACCTAAGATTCATAAGAGTTAGATGACGAAAAAATCAATTAGGTTATCTTGTCTCTCTGCCTGCCAATATTAGAATGTTCCTTTGTCTTTATGTGGAATGCTTCATGCAGACCAGTATCAAGGTCTCTCATCTAGACACTGTTTCCCTTTAAAAACAATGGATGTTTTTTCAAATGCTCTGTGCTATTGAGCATATCTAACAATAAGCAGTGCTGCAGAGCACTATTCTTGTAATGTGGTGGAAGTCCTCTTACATGTGTAGGTTTTCATCCCAGAGGCTGTATTAAAGCACAGATTTAGAAAAATCTATTACCCAATCTTTGTTATATATTTCATTTTATAAGTATATAACTTGAAGTCCTATTTTAATTAGTTATGCTTTATATGTTAAAAATTGATTTTTACCCTGTTTCAGGCATCAGAAAACAGAGAATTATTGCCCAGAGCTTTCTTCTTATTCATAATAAATTCACTGGCTGTTTAACAGAAACTTAATAATTCTTGGATACACATTCTCTAACATGTTAAGGTAATTACTAACATCAGTCTCAGAAATATCAGGGGTACTTTGGACAGTTTTCCTCTGAACAGTGATTTTGAGTCCAGTCCTTCAAATCTTACCCCAAATCTAACCCGCTTTTTTGGGTTTATTTGTAGTCAACAGGACATCCTCCATGAGCAAAGACTACTTACTTGAATCCAGATTTCTTATTAGCCAGAATGCTTGCTAAACTTGTATCAGATGGTGTCACAGAACAGAGCTTTCAGGGGAAGATCTGCCTTGTGACTCCCCAGAAACAAGCCTTATTAGGTCTTCCTCTTTTAGGGCTCCTTGAAGTCATACCTGGCATGAGTTCTCAGGCAAGCCCCTAGCTCGAGACCCTGGCTCCTCGAGTAACCCATAGCATTCCCCCCTTAGAGACCTCCTTCTTTTCCATCAGCTCCTGGAAATGTTGGGGAGGGGTGAGGAAATACCTTCTTCAATGTGGGGGGGAGGGGGGCAGGTCAGAATACCAACCTCCTAAGTGTGCGGGCCGGCTCCCGGTCCCGTCCTCGCCGGGCGCAAGCCGGGCCCGTCTGTGTGCACACGGGCTGTAGCCGGCAGCCCAGGCACGCCGGGCC
>NW_005843025.1:108093-109498 GCF_000455745.1 Alligator sinensis
TAAATCTCGAGACAACTATCCAGACTGTGAGGAATCAGTGGAACGTTTCCAGGAGCTCATAAATGACGGTGAGGCCATGGTCTTATTCGCTGGAGTGATGTTAATCCCAGTGCATACGCTTCAGGGTTCCAGGCACAGTACGAGACACCGATGAGTGCCAGCATGAAATGCTCTGCGCCGGTATCATCTGGTCGTCCTGTATGCCATTCGTGGGCTTTCTGGTTAATCAGTCCTGCGACAAGTGCTGGCAGTGGAATAGGCCAGCGAGTGTTAGCTGTTATCATGTCGAGGTTGGTGACATGTCCTCTGCTCCACGAGGGTTGTCTAACAAAGAAACTTGCTTCTTCTTGATTTAGCAGGTCTGATCCGAGTTCCATGACCAAGCGTCCCAACCACACAGCTAGGGTCTCTTCGGGTTGAATCTTTGATACTTTACACAAATATTGCAACTCAGTTCTGGTGCGAGCATAATAGGTGGTAGCGACTCGATCAGTCATTGTTGCAGGAGAAATTATTCTTTCAGGAGCTGATGTTGTCATAGGTTGGACTGCTGCCGCTGGAGTCATCATTGCTGTTATCACTTCACGCAGGAGGGGCGGATGCACTCCTCTGCTTGACTTTCTCCTTCGTCGGCAGGAAGGCGTGGTCGATGAGGACGCCACTGCGTCACTAGGCGGGGTTGCCAACAACGACGCTGCATCGATGGGCGGAGTCGCTGATCGGACTCTCGCAGGTTCTTCCGGAGCTCCTCCCTTCTCTTCCGGTTCTTCCACGCGGTCTCCCTCTTGCTCGGCGCCATCTTGGACCGACATTTTATGCTCCCCTCTCTCAGCCGCTTCTTTGACCGTCTGAACAGCCATCTGCAACTGGGCTTTCAAACTTAGATTTTGGTGCATTAAATTCATTATAGTACAAAAGGTTGCACTATCCTCTCCCCCCTTGTCGTACCATAAAGCCATTCTCTTATCTGCAGCTCGTTCCTCCGCTCCCAGGATTTCGCGGAGCTCAGATGGAAGCTCGCGTCCCCTTAAACTAGCTGCCATGAAGGGAGGGAACCGGGCGATCGGCTCTGGCTCTTTATCCTCCCGAGCATATCTCAAACATCGGGCACACTCCTGGGTGGAAGTTGGGTCCGCCTCGTCCGCCGGGCTGGGTCCGACAAGGGACACAGTATCAAGGGGTCTAAACAGGACTTGTTCGTTCCTCATTATACACCCAAATGCCGCTGGGAGTAAATACACTTCTCTCTCCCTCGGGGCTCCCTCTTCGGAGACTCCCTCGTCCCCCTTTAGCGAAAGGTGTCCGCTCACAAATCTCTCACCCGTTCCGCCCATCTGATGGTAAGCGATATGCGCTTCCAACTCCTCAAAACTTTTCACTTGGCGTTGATTGTCGCGCCAAGGGC
>NW_005843025.1:110363-115368 GCF_000455745.1 Alligator sinensis
AAAAGTCATGCACAATGCAAAGAAGGCTACAGAACGGCGGGAAACACTTTTCTGCACGCGGGTTCTCCATAACAACAGAACACTCCGTCGTGCAAAAGATCTCCAATTCGGCGTGAACATAATTTAGTAGTGCCGAAGCGCACACAATTAAAAAATCCACAACTTTGGGTTGTGACACTAAGTAACACAGTAAGCTCCTCTGCTTAACAACAAACAGCCTTTATTGTCCACCTCTGTTGTTCCTGTCCTCATCTGGAAGTTTCTGCCTCACTGGGAGCCTAGGGGCCTCTCCCATCCAGGGGAGGGAGAAAGCCAGTAGGGCTGTGTAAAGCTTTGGGTGCTGATTCGATTCAGAGGAGATTCAGCCCGATTCGGTGGCCAAATCTCCAAATCCGAATCAAATCAGGAGACTAATTAAAAGATCCAAATCAATTTGAAGCTCTCCGAATCAATTCAGAAAAGACTCGTAGAGCTTCGGAGATTCGGTCAGTTCCCACTCTCTGCTGCAGGGAGCTGGACCTGGACTCCGTGCTGGTAAGTAGGGGGTGGGGTAAGGGGTGCTGGAGGAGGGGGCAGGGGCCCATGGGGACCCCCCCACAAGGCCCCATCCCCTGCCTGCACCCCCAGTCTCCCTGAGTGCCCCCCCAACCCCTGCCTGCTCTCCCGGACCCACCCAGGGCTGCCCCGCCCAGCTCCTGCTCCTGGCTCTTTAATAAAAAGCCAGCTGCTGCCAGGCAGAGGGGCGATTCTCACTGCCCCCACTGTCCTGTGCTGCATGGGGGGCTCTGCCATGAGCCCCCTGATCCCATCTGCTCTCCCAGCCTCCCCACCATGGCTACTCTGCCCGTCCCAGCTCCCAGCTCTTTAAAAAAAAAAGAAAAAAAAAACCCCACTCACCGGCTGCTGCAGTGGCCATCGGGGCCTCTGAGGACTCATGGCAGAGCCCCCCCATGCAGTGCAGAGCAGTGGGGGGCAGCAGGGATTTGCCCTCCTGCCTGACAGCAGCTGGTGAGTTGGCGCTTTTTTTTTTTTTAAAGAACCGGGAACTGGAGCTGGTTGGGCAGCCATGGGGGGTGGGACAGGAGAGTGGGTGGGGGATGGGGGCTCATGACAGAGCCCCCCACACAGTGTGGGGCAGTGGGGGGCACAGGGGATTGCCCCCCGCACATGGCAGCAATTGGTGAGTGCCGGGTTTTTTTTTTTCAAAGAGCCAGGAGCTGGGGCCGGGCAGGGCAGCCATTGATGGGACTGGGAGAGTTGGCGGGGAATGGGGCTGATTCAGCTGATTTGGCTCCGGCTGAATCTCCATATCAGATTCAGCTGAATCAATTCAGGACAGTGATTTGAATCATCAAATTGAATCACTATCTGCAGCAATTGGTGAGTGCCGGGTTTTTTTTTTTCAAAGAGCCAGGAGCTGGGGCCGGGCAGGGCAGCCATTGATGGGACTGGGAGAGTTGGCGGGGAATGGGGCTGATTCAGCTGATTTGGCTCCGGCTGAATCTCCATATCAGATTCAGCTGAATCAATTCAGGACAGTGATTTGAATCATCAAATTGAATCACTATCTCCCGAATCAGCTGAATCCAAATCCAAATCCGAAGTAAATACTAGCTGCTTCACACAGGCCTAAAAGCCACCTCACTAAACCACACAGCCTTTGTCTAGCACCCTTCTTCCTGGCCCCAGAGATCTGCAGATCTTCATTTTGTGTCTGGCTGCTCAGAGGGTCAGTTTCAAAAGGCATGTGGGTTGTTTAGTGTGCTGTGCTGGGGAGCTAGAGAGTAAATCCAAACTCCCTCTGGATGAGAAAACCTAGGACCACCTGATTCCCAGGTGAGTGCCCCAGCTACTTGTTTATTTGGGGCTGGGGGAATGGTGAAATATCCCTGGACATATAAATGCCAACAATGCCCTGTGTATGCTTAAAAAATAGCTGCTAAACTGATCAGAAAATAATCGAATGCCATCCTCAAGAGCTTTGAAACTTTGACTCGAACACTAAGTTCTGAAGTAGCTAGAAATTTCACATTCTACCTTGAATTAAAAGTAAAATGACTGATGGTCCCATCATAAGACTCGGGTGTGCGTTTTACATAATTGGTTGTGATTTGCTGTTCCTGCTTATGAAGAGCCTAAACAAACACATATAGATAATCTCTTAGTCAAACATGTCAGCAGATTATTTTTTTCATTTTCATATTTCTTTTGTTGCTCTGTCAGGGATTTTGTAAAAAAGAAACATTCTGACAAAATGAAACTTCTTCACAAGAAAATTACTGTTTTATTAAAAAGGAGTTTCTCATTATAAATCTAACAAATAAATATAATGCCCAAGTCAGCTTCATTTACACTACTGTTACAGGTTTGTTTAGAACTAACTTGAACAAGATAGCCTCTTAACTCTCCATCCACACAGATTTTCCACCTTTTAATTGAGGTTTGGTCATCCTTGTGTGACTTGTACTGTAATGTAGTGGTTATGTGATTTTGTTTCTCAATTGTATTTTTACCTTTTTTCAAGATGAATCCATTAAAAGTCCATTCGGATGTACAACACCTAGGACTCTATCATATTGTAAGAACCAGTACATTCATTATTAATGTTTTATTTCTTAATATAGTAGGTTTTGTCTTGTGACAACCTAAACAATGATATATTTTAGAAAAATGTATAATACCAGCAATGAACTTTCTTATCTTTTATGATCATTAATGCCTTGCTAATTCTTAAGAGTCTAACTATGGAAATATTTGACTGACAGGTAATGCAATAGCCAGAGTAATATTTGTTATTGCTTAAGCATAACTTGCTGATCTCCAGGGTATTTAATGACTAGTTCATTCCTTCAACATGTTTTTCAAAGAGGCTGCACAATGACTTGGCAAAGATATTTAATTCACCATTTATGTTTCCATCCAGGGTTGTTTTCACATTGCAGTTTTGTAAACCTGAGTAGGTAATTTGATCTTTTGTCTATTTCTACAGTTTGACTGTAGAAACAAAACAAGAAACCGTACAACCCCTAGACACCTCTCTGGTTCGTTTAATCTTTTATATCCCTTTACATCAGTATTGCAGCATATATTGTGAATAAATTCAGTAAAACTCATACTGTTCTGTTCTTCTATAGCTCATATTTACTGCAATGATTTATCTGATGATCTCCATAAAGTGATAGTTAGTGCTGCTGAAAATATTAATTCTTCACAGAATGAGGCATTCAGCTGTTACCACTGCTCCAGGCAGTTTTTATACATTTAAATGCAAGGGAGATGCATATTATTTATTTTCTGTATGAGAACACATTTCAGAGTCCAGTTTTCAGACAGCTCCTACATCCTGTTATTTTAGCAAATGTTATAGAATAGAGTGTATTTCTTACTGAAATAGCTGCCTCCGCACTGTAGCATGACTGTTACTACAGACAATGTTCCATGCCTTACTACATGCACTTACTCACCAAGGATGATACTGATTAATTTATGTCTTTTCCCTATTCACATTAAGGATTTTAATTGCTAGTAGTTAGTTGATAAGGTATCCCAGCATGGTAAAGAAGTCTTAAGAGTGTACTTCAATTACCAAGACTATTGAGAATGTCAGGGATTATGGGGACAGAGAAGAGACTTTATGGTCCTGAATCTCAACATACCAGGTAATAAGGTTGTTTCTGGGACAATATCACCTCTTAGATCAAGCTAAATAAATCAGTGCTGTCTAAACAGCATAACAGATGATGGTTAGATGTTCATTTTTTTTGCACTTCCACTGCATACATCCTTCATAATTGGCTGGTGTGAATGTTCATGTACAATGCAGTACTTACCGTTTTGAAGAATACAGTGCACAGCTGGGGAAGGACATGGGGCAACACCCACTTTTCACCTCATGGTAAAGGTACAAATACATGTAATTAATTTACAGCAGCCATAACTTTGATAGCTATGAGTGTGCCTGGGAAGTAAAGGGAAAACCTAACAGGGAATGATTTCAGGATGCTACTAGGGCCAAAGAGGAATTTCACTGGGGACTGCTTCAAAGTTGTTCTTATCCATTAAGGAGGCTTAAATTACATTGCATGAGCCACTCTAAGCAACTGCACTACTATAATATGCAATATCTTTTATTGTAAGGAACAAGAACACACTACACTATTTAGTTATTTGTAATTTTATGCTAAGTTTTGCAGTGTATTATTCTCATTTGCTTTAGTGTATTAACATTTTGCATATTTATGTTGTCTTTGGCAGTTGCCATGATGATGATCCTTTGAGATATGGAGAACAAAGAATACTTCTACAGGGTGATCCAGCCTTAGATATCCCACTAAAAGTATATTTCCATATATATGGATAATGTTACATTATTTGTAAAGTTATGTTACATTGCTCATCATAAGAGGGCTTCTTTATATACTTATTTTTGCCTAGTAATTTAATTCCCCCCTCTCTGCTCTCCCACTCCACCGTCTACATGTGGGTCAGTTTGATAACTAGCACTGATTGATACCTCCTGAAGGAGAAGAAAAGAAACTAGCTAATGGATAGTGCAAGACAGAGTGACTAGGAATAATCTTCACAGCTTTCATTAGAAAGAAATGTCCATTTAAATATTGCAATATCAGGATATACTCAATGATCTTTTGACCATTGTACTTATATGTTGTCTATATACTCCTTCCTGTGTTTCAGTGATAATTCTGAACTATTGCTTAGTCATGGATGATCCTGCCTTGGTCAGGGGGCTAGACTGGATGACTCCATGAAGCCCCTTCCAACCCTACTCTTCTATAATTTTATGAACTATACCAGTCTCAAGGATGATTTTATGCTATCTGTACACCTTCAGGATACTTAAACTGCCGGGGGTCAGTGCCACTCTTAGCATAACCTAGAACTAACCAATGAGTTGTTTTAGCTTATACCCAGGTTATAAAAGTGCTTGGAAGGCTGCTGAACATCTTGGGATAGCCGCAGCTAAATGCACTGGGCACGCTCTTTC
>NW_005843025.1:115399-117611 GCF_000455745.1 Alligator sinensis
CTTCATCTTCAGGCCAGCCTTAGCATGCAGCTGTACTAGGGGCTCTTGATGGGGTAAGAATAGTAATGATAAAATAACAGCCATGTTACCCAGGAACACCCCTGTACCACACTACACAGCAGGTGAAACCCTCAGCTGTCCTGTGCACATTTTTCCATCTGGAGCAACACAAACAGGCTAGCACACAAACCAGAATCAAGCCAACAATTCTCTTTGTCTGTGTCTTTCTTTTTTCCTTTTAGAATGTGGTTATATAGCAAGGACTGTGCCTTTTTATATCTGTGTAGCACTTGGAACATCATAAGCATTAGAATAAACACTATCAGCCTGTGCAAATGGAAGATATCTATATTTTAGGCAAACGAATATAGGAGAAAATCCTGCTTGTCTCGCTTACTAAGGCAGTTTCTTTTAAATCAATAGGGTTACCTGCATGAATAAGTGAATAGGTTTTGGACTGCATTTTGCATGTATCTTTTTCATATTTAATGAAATACACTGAGTCAGACTTTGGAATTCTGTCCAAATGCACAGAACACAAGTCAGGGAGTGGTATACGCTACCTTAACCTGGGTATTGCACTATGCATGTCTTCCATCATGGAATAATCTTAACACAGCCTGAGTAGGCCACAAGGGACAACTGTTAATCTAGAAGCAACATAACATTGGGCAGCGGTTCTCAACCTCTTTAGATTTGAGGTGCTCCTTGGAAAATACCACTCTTAGCTTTCATTATTTTTTTAACTACAGAAAAATAATAGAGCAATTCTGTTGCAAAGAACTCAAATATTACAATAGTTCAGAATATTTAACAGTGTGAATTCCTATTTGAAAACTTTGTGTTTATCTTGTGACTCATGTTTGCACACTGAACAGTACTAACATTGTGGGGCATCCTGTGGCACCCTTGAAAGGATCTCAAGCACCCGAGGGTGCCATGGCCCCCTGGTTGAAAATCACTGGCATAGGGGAGCCAAGCTCCCCCACACTTCCACTCTGTCAGTTAACCTCTGTTCTCCTGCTATGTTGACCACTGCAGTTGTGTGTAGGAAGGTGGGTGTACTCCATAAGAACCTAAGACGTACCATTCTGTGTCAGCCTGTGGATTCATTCTAGTGCAAGTGTGTCAAACTTGTCCATCCCCACCAGCCAGATGAGGGGCCTGGGGTCTAATGAGGGCACTGCATGCAGCTTGTGCCCTGGACTGACCCTGTGTGTTGCTTGCAGTACATTCACTGGTTTCTGCCCTGTGGACTGCATGCAACACGCTGGCCTTGTCCCTGGTGCAGAGCACATGGGGCCAGCCCAGGGTGCTTCCTACATGTGGTACAAGGGGTCAGCCTGGAGTACACACTGCATGTGATACCTGTGATGGACTCTGCATGCTGACTCCAGCATGCAGGGCCAGTCTAGTGGCCTGATCTAGATTGTCCTGTCATGTCTCAGTTCTGTGTTCTTGGGAACCCTGGCACAGGATGCAGTCTGTCTGACTCACAAAGAATTCCCCCTCCCTCCCCTCCTCTACATAAATGAAACTGATTAAGATGCAGTGAGAGACACACCTAAGACCCTCCAGATAAGGGTGACAAGAGTGAAACAACTACCCTAGGTCTCATTTGCATCCGAGATGGAACCAGATGACCATTCATTTACATGAGAGATGGAGAACAGAAAGCCTGAAGCAGAGATTACAGTGAATTCTGGGACCAGAGAAGCAGGGGAGCACTGCTTGATGGGGAATCTGTGCTCCAAATGCTAATCAACCCATGTTCACACACACCCAGCTCAGCATTTATCAGCCCAGTTCTAATCTGGATTTACAAAGGACTTTCCCCACCCCCAGACACACACACACCTCTAAGTTTAATAGGTATCTTGGGCTGTAAATTCCCTGGTCCCACTATGGGAGGCCTATTTAAACTTGATTGGCTAAAACTCGGTTGCTGGGTTAGGGAATGCTGAGGCAAAGAGACCGAGTCAGAGGGGATATGGGCAACATTTGAACAATGGTAAAAGGGTTCATCACAGCGTCTAGCCAGTTGGAGCCCTTACCACAGGTGTTTCCATACTTTTCCCAAGACGACTGGAGGAAGTCCTCTCCACAAAAAGTTATGAGCACCCCAATAATTGCCTTAAGTCTGTTAAAAGACTATAGTAAGATCTGGAAAAGTCGTGCTAAGCTGAGGCTTGTTCACAACAAGTAAAAATCC
>NW_005843025.1:118122-120725 GCF_000455745.1 Alligator sinensis
TTGTGTTTGTTTTTCCTTTGCATGTCTATTACTATTAGTACCATTATATATTTCATATGCTTAGCAATAAATAACTTTTATAGTCAAACTGGTAGTAACTGGGTATATTTTTCCTTCTCTGCTTCTCTTTCCTCCCATGTTCTGCAGCAACGCTTCTTTTTACCTAAGCTAAAGATCCCGATAAAGCCCAAAAATACTGTGGGGTCTGCTCAACAAGAGGCCAAAGATTGGGACATACTGAGTTTGAAACACTTAAGGGGATCAGCTTGTACAGGCTGATTGACCCAGTTTGACTCAGACGTGCCCTTACGAACTGAATGCTGGCCCATGAGGGTGTCAGCTGGACACCCAGCCGGATTCAGAGGGATTCTGTTCACCTGCATGCTTGTGTCTGACTGCAGTTTATTGTTGCTCTGATGAACTGATTCTTGGCATATGAGGGTGTCAGCCTGTCCATGCTGATCAACCCGGCCGCGTCAGGTGTGTCACGTTAATCTGTGTGTGTGTTTGTGTGTATGACTGATTTGGTGACTGGGGGAACCCAGCCCCATTGAAACTGATAGGTCCATTGTGGGGTGAGGACTTGCAGAAGGGAGATATACAGCTCCGTATAGAAACACAAGTAACACAAGCAGCACATTGACAGAATTACCAAGACCCTAGAAATGTATCCCTAATAAATGAGCACACCCCAAAGTAATGGGCAAATCTGGTAACAGTCCCCAGATCCAGTGTGCTGGGCTGATCTGGCCCAGCCAGTGCATGCAGCTCACACCCCAACCTGGCCCTGTGCTGTCTCTAGCCTCTGTGCACTGGAGTATGGCATGCATTGCATAGGGCTGGTCCAGGGTGTATGCTGCACGTGGGGTCCATGCCAGATGGGCCTTGCATGTTGGATCTGGTCTGTAGACCCAATTTGGACTGATCCCAGATTCA
Organism: Alligator sinensis; assembly: GCF_000455745.1. Classification (NCBI taxonomy): domain Eukaryota; kingdom Metazoa; phylum Chordata; order Crocodylia; family Alligatoridae; genus Alligator; species Alligator sinensis. The sequence goes on from NW_005843025.1 coordinate 119,059, forward strand.
GCATGCAGGGCTGGTCTGGTCTGGATGCTGTTTGCAGTGTGTGGCCCAGACTGGCCCTGTATGTTGCATGCAGCAGAGTCTAACTCCAGCCCCCACACAGTGTACAGCCTGCACCAGATGGGCTCTGCATACTGCATGCAGTGTGCAGTGCCAGGGCCAGCATACACTACATGCAGCATGCCACTCCAAGACCCGCAGACAGCACTGTGGGCTGGATGATAGGGATCCATGGGCTGTATTATTGACACTCCTGTTCTAGCCGAGTCTTCTGTATCTCACAATGGTAGAGAACAGATGCTAAGGTAGAGAGTATATTTTTGATGTTTCCTACCCCTCTTCTCTTCCAGCTTCTAGGAACTAGGAGATTCTAATTTGGAAATTGCAGCCCAGCCTATCATTTTTAATATCTACTGATGGACTGATCTAACAAGAATTTGTCCAATCCTATTTTGAACTTGATTTTAATTATCAGTCATTACAATATCTTATAGCAATGATCTCTATAATTTAATTACATACTATATGAAAAAAGAACTTCCTTCTGTTTGTTTTAAACCTGCTACCTAAAACTTTCATTTCATGGCCCCCTAGTTCTAGTAATACAAGGGGAAGTAAATCCCTACAGAAGCTTCTCCAAAATCCTCCTTTCTACCCTTCTCTATACCTTTTCTACCCCTAATGTAGCCTTCTGGAGCAAGGAAGTCCAGAACTGCAGTATTCAAGGTGGATGAAGCTCAGCTTTTGTGGAAAATATTACACGTTAGTTCACAATGCACCAATAAGCATTGGACTTATAATATGTCCAACTACCCATTTTCATATTTTTATGTCATACTGGGCATGTCTAACTGTGCACTCAACTGTGCAGTAACTGCTGGTACTGCACAAGTACTGCACAGTTCTTGTGCCGTATGGGTTGTTTCTGACCCTACTGCCCAGTAGCAATGAGCTACTGTACAATAGCTTGTTGCTACTATGCAGTAGTGGTGGTGTCATGGCTTGTGCCCGCCAATGTTACAGCGACATAGTGTCTCATGTAGATGTGCCCACTGTGTAGTATAAAATAATTACAAATATAAAACTATTATATTTACCAGCGCTTACGCAGCTGGTGCCGCTGGGCAGGCCTTGGGTTCCTTGACAATGACCCATGCTTTCGGGAGGGGGGATTGCTGGGGCGGGATGGGCTTCATCTCTCCCCTAATGGCAAGCGTATCTTCTCTTCCAGGTTGGCTGATCTCGTACGGCGAGCTTTAAACTAGACTCGCCGGGGGAGGGGGCTGCAGGAAGACGAGGAGACGCCATCAGGGCAAGGGGTGCAAAGGTAAGTAATGGGGGTCTTGCCATCAGGGCAAGGGGTGCAAAGGTAAGTAACAGGGGTCCTGATGGTCTGGCTAATCAGGGGGTGGGGGGGCACACAGTCTTGCAAGGCCTTAAATGCCTGTACACCAATGCTCGTAGCATGGGGAACAAACAGGAGGAACTCACCCTCAGAATAGCTAGTTCAAATCCAGATGTCGTAGGGTTAACAGAGACATGGTGGGACTCATCCCATGACTGGGCAGTTAACATTAGGGGCTATAGGCTGTACAGGCGGGATAGAGAAGGCAGAAAAGGCGGGGGGTGGCACTTTATGTCAAGGAGCACTACACATCCTCTGCCAGCAG
>NW_005843025.1:123246-128337 GCF_000455745.1 Alligator sinensis
CGGGCTAGAAGATCTATTAGGTCCCTTCCGACCCTGAAACTATGAAACTATGAAACTATGAATATTTAATATAGACAATACCTGCCCTACTGAGTATTATGAGGCAGGTCTTTGAATTGAGAAACAGTGTGAGCTCTCATCAGTAAATGTATTGACTGTCAGTAAAAAAGCTGTTAGTACTGTGAAAAAAAGCAAAGAACAAACCTTTAACTATCAGTAAACCACTAACCAGTTGCAGCTTGATTGAAGGTCAGATAAACAGAGCACAGTAGCGTCACCTTGTGTTCAAACAGGAGCACTGCATTCTGCAGGGAATGTTCTCTCTCAGCCATATGCAGCTGCTGCATCTCAGGCATACTGCTGGGTTATACATAGGCTTCTTTGGGGGTTTGTGTCAGGATGCGGAGTGGGTTGGTGAGAGTAAGTCTTTTGAGGCCCCTTCTGACTCTAGCATCTATGAATCTATTAATCTATGAGAGGGGGCAGCATAGGGCTGGGTGCAGTTAGGCGCATCAGGGTAGGGAAGGGATGAGTAGGGAGTCCATGGAGAGGGTTGGGGGCAACACAATGTAAAACCATCTCTGCAGTCAAGAAGGGTTACTAATGTAAGAAACATTTTTTTTACTGAAAACTTTTTACTACAAAGAAACTTTTAAAACTTTTTTCATATCGTTGATGTTAAATGCCTAAATTTAAACTCAGTCCTTCTAACTGGGGCTTGACAGCAGGACAAGGCCTAGAAGAAAGGTTATATTTACATTATGTAAAACATTTTATCAGGAAAAATATGTCAGTAAAAATATCTGGCTATCAGGAAGAAGCCTGCAGATTGTCTCTAAAAGCTTTTTCTTGTGTTAGCAACCATGGCTCTCATTCATTGTGTTCCTTTGATGTAATCCCATCACAGGTCTGGAAGCCATGGCTTTTGCTGTGCCTTTGTGCAACTGTGGGGGTGGGTCTATAAAGCTGTTAAACCTGAGAGATTTAAGTTCCTCACTACTGTTTCCATGGTGCCCTGGCTTTTTGATGCTATTGCAACACATTGGAGCCAAGCTCCTATGCTGTTACCTTGGACCTTGCCATTGCCAAGTTCTTTACTTGAGTAAACCAGTGTCATGGAAACACACGCAGCATACTTTTGGGTCAGGTCAGCAGAAGCTTTTATTTAAAAGAAACTACAGCTGTAGGGGGGATTCCAAAGTGACATGGATTTCCCAAGCACTTGGAAGGGGTCCCCCCACCAAGAGCAAAATCAGGAGGCTTATATACTTTTTAACAGTTGCTTACAACTCACGTGATCATATAGTGAAATTAGCATGAAAAGCGGCTATAATATTACTTCATTATTTCTTTGCTGTAATCAGGATGGGAACTAATGGGGGAGGTGAGGTTAGTTCACAAACCTCCTTCTTGCACCTGGAAATCAGATTTGTACATACTTTTTTGCTATCTTCAAGGCCACGGTGAGCGAAGCAGTTGCAGAGGAGTTACAAAGAACAAACACTTTCTCTTATCTGTTCTACTATACAGAGCCAGCAATTCTCCACAAAGCGGTTATGTCATCTTATAACTAAAATAATCAAAGTTTAAGGCATATATTTTTTCTGATTCCACACCAGTGAGCTTAGTGTATGGCCTCTCTCCAGCATTACATTCCCCATCCCATCCTATCCCTCTTTATCCTCATACACAGCACAGCTGGATGGGGGGAAGGGCAAGTGGGGCACCAGCCCTAGTTACTGACTCAGAGCGGGTGTCAGTATGGTCCTCTCCACTCAGGAGTTTCCTTCATGGCAGGTGCAGCTCTATGCTATCCAGCCACAGGGACTGGTTATGTGCAGACCGCACACCCCACAATATATCTGGGGGCCAGAGGTTGGAGTGGAGGCCCTCCTGGGAGGCTTTGCCATGGGAAGCATGAGAGAGAGAATGGAGCACTGGGAGGGACCCTGAGGCAGCCCATGACACTGCCTGTTTCTCAGCTGCAGCATCTCAAGCCCACGCTGATACAGGAGCAGCTTCAACAGTAGCAGCTGTTGCCCAAGAATAGCCCCATCAGGTTGGGCTCTGTTCCCCTTCCCCCACACTGTGCCCTGGGCACTGAAAGACATCACTACACCTTTGTCCTTGCATATAAATCCCAGTCTCCATAAGACACCTGTGAAGAGGACTCTGTGGAGTTAGGGAATATCCACAAACCAGATGCCTGAGTTGCATTCTGTTAAATATCAATATAGTTAAAATAGGTCAGGTGTATATGCATGCACACTTCAACAACCAGCACTATTGCAAGACTGCTTTGGTTTGTGATGGAACATAAAATGGGTATTTAAAAAAATCAGGTTCTCCTATTGAGGTAGTGACAGGGTTTCATTATACTATGGCTAAGGGAAGAGGAAACTGTCAGTAGATCATAATAATAGAAGATATTCTATGGACTGACCCAGAAAGGGGACAAAGGGGCTTACTTTTTTTGTTTTTTGCTCCTATAGTACTCCTGACTTGAGGCTGTTGGGGAGAAAAACAGTACCATTTTTCTATTGAGAATTATATTCTTAGGGACTATTTCCAGTGAACTAACCAAAGGATGTAAGAATCTTTGCGATTTTTAATACAGAAACGGAATGCTTGCTATAAAGTTGTTTTTTAAAAAAAATTTTAATGGTGTGCCTATGTCTTTTTTTTCTTTATTGTTTTTATGTGGCCTCCCTTCCCTCTATAAATTATTGATTGTACACAACTAACTATTCCACTGCCAGAAGTTAAATGTCTTTGGCTGCCAGGCACATGAGCTGGCCCTCAGCTTGAGCTCTAAGAATCACTGAAGTAGAAGATATGAACAATAGAATTGATATTCTCCTTTCGCATGAATACTTGCTAGTGTGGGTCAAATACCCAGAGATTAGACTTTGAAATACGTGTGTGTCAAAAATAAGAACTATAAATCATCCCAGTGCCTTGGCAACTGTCTCTTACCTCCGAACCCCTGCTCCCTGCTGGAGTTTTGGCGGTGTCACTTCAAGTTTCCTGCGGAGCATACAGATCACAGAACTCAAACTTCTCTTCATGGCTAATGTCACAGCCTGAGTACTAGGCCTTTAGAGAAGTGGAAAGCCCAGAGGGAAAATGATAAGCAGGAAACTATTAGGATTAGAATGACAGGTGGAGAAAAACTCAGTGACTCAGTGACTCCTTATTTTGGTAGGGTATTATGCAAGTTGTAGCTCTCAGTGTAGGTGAATCTGGGTCAGGAGAAAGAGAAAGATCTTATCTCCAGCCTCTTTGAGGCTCCCTACTAGGAAGAATAGAAAAAGTCATAAAGTAGATACTCATTTACATATCTGACAATATGGTTCCCATTGATCAACTGGGAAGATTTTTGGCAGGATTGCCTAAGTTACATTTTGTCTGTGTGTGTGCATGTGTGACATTTCTAATATTCTCCATGAACACATTAAAAAAAATAACTCTTTTTAATCCTCTAAAAGAAGAAGAAGGAGAATTAGACTAAAATTAGATACAGGTGCACAGCAAGTAAAAAAAAAGAAAGGGAAAAGGAAAGTCTCTGCTATCAACAGATTGAACTGAATGTGAATCAGACCTTTAACAGAATTATAGTAGCATTTGGAGATTGAAGGAGGTGTGTAAACAATCTAGATTCATCCACTTCCACCTACAGTATGTCATAGATATTTGTGGCCTTCAATGTTTTTCCTTTTAAGCATCTGCCCATCTGTTCAGAATATATTGATATTGCAACTTGGATTGCTCCCTTGGATAGTTCTGTCCCACATCTTTATCACTGTCTGCATAAAGGCTTTTTTCTTAAATTACTTTAGAATTTGATTATTTCATAGATTTAAGTTCATATCTCCATCTCCACTTGAGATTTCAGCCATTTTGAGTGGGAGCAATGGCAGCCTTACTGTTATTGTTACTTATTTTAGCCACATTTCTCTTAATGTCTTCTGTAGAACAATATGAAAGAAACATTTCCAGTCTTTTCTGATTTCACTATCACTGAGGACCTTCATTATCTTTTATAAAATAGTTCCTTTATTCTGTATATTTTCCATATTTTTTTCTGTAGCATAGTAATCAAAACTGTACAATACACAGTACAACTAACTACCCTCTACTGTAATCTTATAAAATGCTTACTTTATATAACTCTTATGAGATGCTGCCACCACTAGTCACCTGAGATCAGATTTCCATTCATGAGGAGTTACACTCCCAAGTAGTCCTATGCACTTCACTGCAGTTACTCCCACCATTTTTTAATGTTTCTCTTTTGAGATTTCTGTTATCTCCCTTTCTCCAGTAAATTGCAATTTTGCAGACAACCTCTTCCTCCATTGCCAGAAGTTAAATACATTTTGGTTCACAAGCATATGAACTGGTGCTCTGAGGATTATACAATAACATAGTTTTTTTCTTCATCTTGTAAAGCATACTGACTCAGAGAAGGAGGGAAAGGCATTTACATGAACCACTGGTTCTGAATCAGTTGAGAATGGACATACTGCTTCAGTGAGAGTTAGATGCCTAATCTTTAGATACCTTCAGAAATCTGGGTTGTGCTCCTCAGTTATCTCATTAAAGTATTGTATGTGGAACTGTTTGAGGAATATGGCACCACCCAGTCTGAGCAATGACGACAGAATCTGGCCTATGGTTAGTCATCACAGTGCCATGCAGTAGCATAACTAATGCAGGATGGCTGGGGTGGCATCCCTGGGTGCTGACTTGTGGGAAAGTGGAAAAATAGCAGGTGCCATTGCAGCTGTGAAATTTTGGTGGTGGTATGGGAGCAGCCAGAAGTTCCTGCTGCCTTTGCATTTATCCATGATGCCCAGCTGTCTTGTTGCACTTCTGGGGCCATGGTAAGGTGGACTGGCATGGGTGATTGGTGCCTCCTGAGCCTGGGGGGGCACCAGCAGGGCACGACTGGGGGGCGGGGTTCCCCAGCGGAGGGTCGCTGAGCGCACTGGCAGCACAGCAGCAGCAGAAGTGCCGGCACTTCCGTCGCTGATGTGCCACCTGTAGAGCCAATTTCAGGGGGGGCACCAGTGCTCTTGGGGGGGGGGG
>NW_005843025.1:128347-131822 GCF_000455745.1 Alligator sinensis
CCTCATGCCCCACTAACTGTTGCCTATGTGGATTGGAGTAGCTGATTGAAAGTTCCCTCCCACTATCATTCCTGAACCCTTTTCTTGATTTGTGTGTGGCCGACCTTCTAATAACTTAGACTGGTCCAACTGAAGGGAAATAGATCTAAATTTGTAACTGTGCAGAAGCTTGGTGCACATAGATTAGTCTACAAATGGTGCAAATGGTCTAAGGCAGACATGGTACAAGGCACACTCAATTGAAATCTATTTAGGTTAGACTGGTGCATTGAACTTCTGTACTGTTTTCCTATTGATTCAAGTTAGATTGCTATCCTCTAGCATCCATGCCTTCTTTGTGACCTCTGCTACCCCTCCCTTGCAGGGAAGTGTGCCAGCACTTGGCCCACACTCAACCACTCTGGCTAAGTGCCCATTGGGCCCTGCACGTACAGTATCCCAGTGCTGAGTCCGCTGTCCCTGGCCCTGCCTCCTGCCTCCAGCCATCTGTCAGTCCTAGGCAAGCAGTGGGGGGAAAGGAGGTGGCCATGTTCCCTGCATGAGCCCCCCTGACCTGGATACTAAAGTTTCTGGGCTGTGCCCCTTCACCCCCTGCACCTTGTCATGAAGCATTCCACAATATACTTGCAGACCCCAACACTGAGCCCAGGAGAATCCTCCTGCTTGGACACATGCCAACAGGCTCTGACCCTGGTACTTGCACACCCAGCCAGGGACCCCCATGGTCCCTTGCTTCGGCACAGCCTCATGGACTATGACCCTGGCACCTGCACACCACACCTCAGAGACCAAAGTCTGGCATTCTGCAACCTGGTCCCCAGCATAAACCACCCTCCCTCCACAGCTGGAGCCAGTGTAGGCAGCTTGCTTCTGGTGTGTTGGGATGGTGGGGGCAGAACATTGGGACTAGGCTTGCATAGAGCTGACCTAGCAGCATGGCCACTGCTGGCAGGTACCTGGACTATGTGTACCTGGGGTGCTGCAGAGGTTTTTGGCCCATAGCTACAGGGTTCTGGAGTACCACATCTTCAGGAGGTAGGGAGGTGGTACTGAACATCCAAGCTGGGGCAAGCAGGTGGATGTTCCTGGAAACTTCAGAAGCAAGTGGGGTATGGCCAGCTGCCTTGGTGTTTCAGGTAGAGGATACTAGAAATTTCTAGGCTGGGGTATGGGGCATTGCCAGCATCACAGAATGTTTGTCCTGTCACTTTGGAACAGGGGTGCACCCAGCTGCAGTGAGTGGGAACCACATGCTGGGATCTGCACCACCTACATGCACCCAGTGTTCCTTCCAGCCATCCATTTACCCCCTCATAGCTGGACCATCACCAACCCATGGATGTCAAGACTCCCTAGGCACTGGACCTAACCCACTGGCCTTTCCCCCTCCTCCTCCCAGCCCATGGGGAACCTGTAGTTAGAACAGGCCATCAGAGGTTGATTAAGATTAATTGAGGCCCTGGACCCCCCACCCCCTTGCACACTGCCCCACAGTTGTGGGCTTCAATCCCAGCTGGTGCAGTGGGAGTAGCAGCCAGAGTGTGATGCGCTGCCCCCCAGGCCTGGGACAGGAGCCACAGCCACCCTGCCCACAGGTCCATGCTGGAACTGGAGCCCAAGGCCAGTCGTGTCAAGTTAAAGTTGATTTTGTTTTTATATAACCACTTATAATCATTCTATTGTTAAAATAAGAATTTCTTTGTAATATTTGGAATGTGTGGATGAATGAGTGTGGAGTGACTGAAAAAGCATTGTGCATTGTGTGTGTGCTATCATTTAATGACCTATAAGGCTGGAGAAGCAGCCTGTGCCAGGCGAAGAATGAAGATAAGCAGAAGAAGCAAGGTTTATGACTCTGCTGTAATCCTTCAGCAGCCAAAGATTTCAGTAACCTCTTGTTTTGACAACGCTGCACAACAATTGCAAAACAACACCCTGTCCCAAAGGCTGAAGACTGCAGACCCCAGAGTGAGAAAAGTCTGCTCCAGAACCAGAATCATCTCAGCAGAAAAAGAGAAAAACAACTTCATAGCTGACACAGACATAGACATGCATGGGAGACAGCTACGATAAAAGGTGGGCAAGAATAAATAAGCTTTGGGTCTGTTTTGCACAACAACAATGATGGAGCATTGGTACGTGCCCAACAAGAGGCCCAGCTCCCTCCTTGTGCTCAGCTTAGCTGGCCACTAAGCTGACTCGAACAACTGAAAGACTGGTAACACTTTAGCATCTGTAGAACTCTGTGCGTGAATGTGATGTTTTAATATTTCTGTACTCTCACTAAAATGGTGTATTGCCTTGTCCCCAATACAGATCCTGCTTATTTTTAATATACTGTATACCCAGTGCGTACAACAGTCACACAAGATAACATGCAACATCGCCTCGTGGCTGGGTGGCACTGCAGGTGCAGAGCCACTGTCTACCAGGCATGTGATACGAACTGAGCCTTTGCGGGCTGCCCCTTGCTCTGCCATGGCTCAGTCTGGCTGCAGTGGTCCCTGGTAAATGTGCAGGATTGCAGCCAGGGTGGGGCAAGACCTGGCTGTGCTGGGGCTGCCCTGCCACCAGCAGGTCCTGGTCATGCACTGTGCCTGGCTCCGCTCCCTGCTGCTGGCTGCTCTGACTGCTTCCAGGGCTCTGGCACAGTCATAGCCCATGCTCCGCCTGGTACCCAGAAGCCATGGCCCACTGTATTATGTGTGCCCAGCATGGCCCAGCCGCAAGTTTCATCCACACCGAGCTGCCCCACCCTCCCCCTGTGCCCACACTTCTGGCATCCAGGGGCCTCTGTTTGGCAGAGGTCCCTGGGCCTGGGCCCAGGCCCAGATAGCCCATGTGTTAGTCTGCCTATGCAGGTCATCGCTCTAGTCATAGCCTCACAGACCATCATGATTGAGAAGTCCAGAAGGGGGGGACAGGGGTGGCGGGGGGGGGGCAGTGAATCATTGTGTCCTGACCACTCAAGGTGCAGGGCTCCAGACCATTAACTGCTAGAGAGGTTTTTGTTTTTCAGTTCTGGGGAGACCAGTCACCCCCTCTCCTGCTTCCTTCCCTCCTTCCCTCCCTCGGCTGCACCCATGACACCAAGCCCTCCCACCCCATTCTCTCCAGCTGTGGGTGGTTAGCAGCCCATCTCCCATTCTGTGGGAACATAAAGCTGTCTCATTCACACCGCCCTTCCCTATCTTTCAGGCTCATCTCAGCTACTGAGAGAAGCAGAGCCTCCTCCCAGCTGCCCAGACATTGGTGCTGAAACAGTGCCCACCCATCTCTCTTGTACTCATAGAAAGGCACTAAAAGTTTATTGAGCTCTGCAATAATGTAAAAAACAGGAAAAAGGCAAAATGTAAAAAAACAGGAACAAGTGCTGATGCTTGGCATCCAGCCCTGGTTGGCAGACAGGACACCAAGATCAGGGAAAGGATCCCATACAACTATGTATGAGAACCACTGGAGTTGAGGTACAGCA
>NW_005843025.1:131853-137338 GCF_000455745.1 Alligator sinensis
AGAAAAATTTCCCCTTGCCAAACAACTCCTTTCTCTCCTTTCCTCCCTACTGTCCAAGAAACACATATGTGATGGCAGAAGTCCCATGTGGGAAACAGTATTTCAGCCAGTAAGGTCCTACTGCCAGAGTGACTCCTATGTTGTACACCTAGAGAGGCTTGCAAGTGGCACTCCAGCACCTTCATCTCCCACCATCTGATCTGATCTGATCCTTGGGAAAAGTCCATGGGTTCCAGGTGACTTTGAATCTCACAGCACAGGCATTCACTGTACCAAACCTTCAAGCAACATCCATACCTGCTTGGGTATGGGCGGTAGGGTGCCATGGTAGGGTGTGGGCAGGACAGGACATAGAGGCATGTGCAATTCATGAGGGAGAGCACTAATTTGGGGAGCTCTTCTGAAAACCTTAGGACAGGGTGCTGGGGGGTCCACAGTGATGTAGCAGAGGGTTGGGAATATGTTTGCCCATGCCCAGTAGCCAGTCGGTCGGTCCAGGTGCTTGGCTGTACTCAGCAGTCCCTGGCAGCGTGGGGGCATATAGGATGCACTGGAAGGCACGCAGGAGCACCTCTCTGCCTGTGGGCCTTGGCCCCCCACTCTTCCCATCAAGGGCAAACATGTATACTGTTCACTCCTGATCTAAAGTAGGCTGCTTAGAGGAAACCACTTAACTTAGATCAATTCATTCTCAGGCTTCTTGAATATCTGTACATGGCTTAGGTATTTGTAACCTCTTGCTAGTTGTCAGCCATGTTGCATGGTTTTTTTTGCCTGAAATTGCTAATGCTATTTCTTGCCTCATGCTAATATCTCTTCCGCAACCTGATCCAGACTTAGTCTCCCTGTTATCTCTATCCTATCATAAAGCCTGAAAAATGGAACCATTGCTGCAAATTTCCTTGTGGAAAATTTGGATTCAAGAAATGGATCCAAAATCTATACCTATTAGACCTCATTTGTTTCCAGTGGTATTGCATAATACCCACAGACACCCAGCTGGCTCTTGCCCTGTTCAAGCTGGCCACGCCCACTAGCCTACACTATGGGGGCCAGCTCTTTGGGGTAGGCAAGGCCACCACTGAGGAGGCTGTCCTGGAGGTGTGCAGTGCCCTTCAGGATGTGTTGGGGCCCACTGTGCTCCATGTGCAGAACCCCCTGGCAGTGGTGGCAGGGTTCCATGCCCTTCAATTTCCCCAGTGCATTGGGGTCCTGAAGGGGACCCACATCCCCATCACCTGCCTGCCCCATGGAGACTGCCCCTAGTACAGCCACAAGGGATTTCGCTCTGTGGTGCTCCAGGCCATCATGGACCACCATTGTGCCTTCACACATGTAAATGCCAGCTAGGAGGGCAGTACCCATGATGCCCACGTGTTTTGGAACTCTGCCTTGCTAGGCCTGGTGGCGAGTGGGCACTTCATGTTGCGGGTGGAAGACCTACAGCTGGACGCCATCATGATCCCACCCCCCCTCATTGGGGATCCCACCTACCTGCTCCTACCCTGGCCCATATGGCCCTACACTGGCCACCTAAGCCCCTGCCAAGCTCACTTTAACTGCTGCCTGAACCAGACCATTGGCCTAGTGGAGTGCACCTTTGGCCATCTCAAGGGATGCTGGTACTCCCTCACCCCCTGCCTTGAGTTTATCAAGGACAACCTCCCATGGGTCATCATTGCAGCCTGCATGCTACATAACATCTGTGAGGCCTGGGGGGAGCTGCTCCATAAGGCCTGGGTGGAGAAGGCACAGTAGGCAGAGGACACCTAGCAGTGGGAGCGCCACCTGTGTTGACAGCAACAGGCCCCTCCCCCCCACCAAAGCCTCAGGCAAGCCACACACCCACCAGTGGGAGCCATGGGCCATGCCTCCTCCACCAGTTTGATGTTGGGTAAATAACATGGAAATATATTTTTGCCTATTGCTTTTAATCTTATGTATTTTTCTTGAGTTTTGCATTGCCTTAAAAACTCAATTTTGTACTGCTCTGTAGCTTGACAGAAGTGCTTGACCTTTTACTCTTTTGTATGCTGTATGGGTGAGAGTGTGTTTGGGGAAAAGGAAAACATCAGCTGGTGACTGGCTGAAGAATGCAGACAGATAAAAGACCAAACAAGAAGAATCTGCTGCAGAACAGCGATGGAACAACGGCAATCGACTTTTAAGAAAGAACACAGTGATAACCCAGCAAAAGCCCAGAGGATTGGGTGAATTGACAAGGCTATAAAAGATGGGGCGAGACATAGCAATTTTGGGTGTTGTTCTGCATGTCATCCTAGAGCATCGGTTCATCTGACGAGATAGTCTGGCAGGAGTCTGGCTTCCACTCATGATCAGCTTGGTTGGCCACTAAGTTGATATGAGCACTGATAAGACTGGTAAGGTATACCAGCACAAAACAGAAATTGGGGTATGAATGTGGTGTGTGTGTATATTAAGGACTTAATCAATAAATGTGGCATCTTGCCTTATTCTCCCTCATAAGGTCTCTCTCATGATTTGAGCAGTTGGCAATTTGTGTAACACAGGGAGGGGTGGCTGCTCGGTGGTGTCCTGCTGCTCCAGGTGGGGTCCGAGCTGCTTGAGCAGGCCCTTGAAGGTGGCCTAGGTCATGCAGAAAGCCTCTAGCCACTGCTCATTGTCCCAGGTGTGCTGGATGATATGCAGCCACCGGCCAAGAGGTGGCAGGGCTGGATGTCCAGGAGGGCAATGGCGGCCCTAGCGGTGGTGTCCAGAAGCCCACCGTTGGCATCCCTGCCAGCAGCAGCTGCATGGAAGCAGTCCTGAGATGGCATGCTTCCAGCCAGAAGGAGCCCAGGGTGCTGGTTGTCAATGCCAGGGGCAGGGGCCAGAGCAGCCATAGTGTGGGGAAGCAGAGTGGGCAAGGAGAGAGCTGCCATGTGTTTTCCCTGCAGTGGGCACGTTGCTCCTGGCAAGGGAAGTGGCTGGCCAGACAGCAGCAAGTGGGGTTGCCTTTTGTAGATGGCTGCCGGCTGCTGGCAGCTGAAGCTGGAGACTGGAACTCCTCTCAATGGCAGCAGGTGCCCATTGCAGGGCTGCAGGAAGTTTGGTGCTAAGAGCAGCAAATCAGCTTCCTAGTCCCTGCATGTGTAGATGCCTGCCCAGGAATGCTTAATCCACAGAATTTTACTTGTGAGTAAACTGATCCCAGAGCAACTGTATGAATAAATGCACCCACTGGCTCCTAGTGGAATTACTAAACCTGCTTAGAGAATTTGGAAAATCTAATTAGGAAGTAATTTGCACCTATATGCACCTAAATACTTTTGAAAATTTGGCTGGAGCTTCATAAGAGGAGGATAACTAGGAGTTTCTGTTTATGTCCTATCTTACAAATGACACACCACAATGCCAGGTTTGGTTTAGCTTCTGGGTAAGCTCAACTTTCCTTTAAACCATCTATTTAAAATGATAAGGAGGGAAACCTACCACTAAAATACAAACAGAAATAAAGCTATCTGTTACTGGGAGTAAAAGCACAGCAATTATTCAGTCACTTCACATATGATGTACCATAGCAAAGCCAGCCAAAATTAATTACACTTTTAGTTATTAGAAATTATTAAAGTAATTAATTCCACTATTAATACTTTGCTTGAATAAACAACAAATATTAAAAATATGCTGGCTTACGTTTAATTACAGTAATGAAGACTGAGTATTACCAATGTTAAAGTGACATCCAAAATATGATTTCCAGAGAAAAATTATCTATCTATAAATATTTCTCTTCAAAAATATTTTCCACTGCTCACCTACTCAGGGTTTTTCCCTTCTGGCTGTTTGCTTCTGGCTAGTGCCATATATTGAGATTCTATATCTGCTTGAGAGCGAGAGAAAGAGAGAGAGAGAGAGAGAGAGAGAGAGAGAGAAACAGGTTTATCCAATGCTATTTCCTGTCCTGGATTATGTAAAATCACACTTAACATTACTGCAAAATCATCCTTTTCCTTTCTAGACACTATATGCATTTCTTTACAACTAGGATCAGTGCTTGCCTCTTCACAGCCTAGGTTTTTCAACTGATTCCTAAATTTGCCTCTCTCGCATGGGAATGACATTTTCATTGCATTCCCCAAAGGTAGCTGGCTAAATACTGAATATGAACAAATGCGGCCTTGGTAATGTAAATCACTTGCTAGAGTTGGAGAAAGTAATCTCTGCAGGTCACGTTTGATTACTGTCTTACCTTTACATGTGTTATCTAGCATCACAGCACTATAATTACAATGTCCTTGCACAAAACAGAGGTGGCCTTTTTTGTGACTTATGCTACCCAAGTCACTAGTTATGGAAATTAATATGAGATTGGTATCCCACAAGACTGTGCTAATGCCTTCCGCCTACAGCAGCATTTTTACATAGACATTATTTGTCAATCAGAACTGAATAAGAGCAAGCATATCATAAAATATCTTTTAAGCAACCCCTTTCTCCCTTACATTAAGTAATTTATGTCTGAGGGAACATAACCTTAGTGGGACAGGTTGGGTGTTGGGAAATATTTTTTAAAGTACTTACCATTTCTTACAATCCAAAGGCAAAAAATATTTACATTTTATCAGCCAGTGATTGTTACTGTGTAGGTCAGGAATGGGCAATTATTTCAGGCAGAGGGACACTTACTGAGTTTTGGCAAGCTGTTGAGGGCTGCATGGGTAGCCCCACCCCTTGACCATCTTGGGACTGGAAGTCCCACATCCTTAACCTCTGACCTTTGCCACCATAAGTCCCTCCCCTTGCCCCTAGAAGTACTCCTTTGGGGAAGAGGGTTTGCAATCTTAGGGGAAAAAACCCCAAATTATATACTAAAAATCAAACACCCATAATAATATATTTATTTTAATTTAAAAAATATATTTTTGATCTGATTTGTGTGTGTTTGTGCTGTATATGTAGAAGTGATTGCATAAAAGCTCAAAATGCAGTCTTACTTGTATATTGTGTGGAGTGTGCATGGGTGTCAGGGTATATGAGGTGGGTGTGGGGTTTGTCAGTAGCTGTGGGTGGGTGAGTATCAGGGTTTGTGGGATTGTGTGTGTGGGTATGGTATGGTGGGTATGGGAGCCATGGGGTGCAGAGTGGCCAGCGGGTGGGCAGGAAAGTGGGGAAAGTGGTGGTGAGGGGAGGGGAGTGGGAGTGAGCGGGAGTGCGGGGCCTGCGGGGCGCAGAGTGGGGTGGTAGGAGCATGGGGTACAGGCTGGCAGGGGTCTATCGTAGGAGTTCCCAACCTTTTTATACTGCAGACCTGCAAACTGTATAATTTACAGATTTAAATTTAATTTTTATGGGGGGGTGGGGTTGCAAGTATTGGATGGGGTTTGGGCACCAGGGGACCCTGCAGCGGGGGGTGCTGCACAGGAGGTGGTCCGGGGGACTCATAGATTCATAGATTCATAGATGTTAGGGTCGGAAGGGACCTCAATAGATCATTGAGTCTGACCCCCTGCATAGGCAGGAA
>NW_005843025.1:140291-149753 GCF_000455745.1 Alligator sinensis
GGATGCAGTTCTCATGCCGTCTTCCGCGTCCGTTCACTGGTAGGATGGAAGAGAATACCACCTGTGCACCGAACTCCCTCAGCATGCCGCCCAGAGCACTGTAGTCCACCATCAGGTGATCGGGGGTTCTCCTGGCCGCATCATTAGTACCCACATGGACTAGGACCATGGGGTAGTAATCGGTGGGCTTGATCCTGGCCTGCATTACCTCCTTCACATCCCGAATCTTTGCTCCGGGCAGGCAGTATACCTCTCGTGTTGAGGGGTCCTGGCGACAGATGGGCCCTTCCGTACCTCTCAGGATGGAGTTGCCTATGACGAGCACTCGTCGCCTCCTCTGCTGGGTCCGCTTGGATCTCTTGACCTGTTCGGAGTGTGAAGAATGTGGTGTTTCTTCCTGCCCAAGAGTTTCCTCCTCCCCTTCCATCTCCTGCAGGGTCACCAGGGCCTCATACCTGTTCTCCAGTTGGACTGGAGGAACTGGTACTTGTTCGCTGCGAGCAGCTCTGGTCCTGGATGTGACCGTCTGCCACTCTGCTGTGGAGGGCATTCCCCGGGCTGCTTCTTCCTTAGGTGCCTGGTCCTGCAGGGAAAGGAAATAGCCGTCAATTTCATCCTTCGCCTCCCTGATACCCCTCAGCCTGCTAACCTCCTCCCGGAGCTCCCTCAACTGTGCCTCCAGATCCCTAAGACGGGCACCTGATGGACAGGTGTGGGGGCCCCCAATCTCTGCCCCACCCCGGCCCTGCTGGGGATCCCCCCACAGGCCAGGAGGTAGGGGGAAATCAGCTCCCCCATGGGCTCGGTCTGGGTGGAGGCCTCAGACCAGCCCCGGTTAGCCATGTCCCTCTGGGCAGAGGCCCTAGTAGCACTCCTCGTCGACACCATTCTAAGCTGCTGTTTGTTTGTCTACGCCCTACCCGTACAGGAGTCTCTCTCCTGACGCTTCCTGCCTGCCCGCCGGCATGAACGCCTGCGCAAATGCCGGCGCTCTCTTACAGAGCATGCCTGTTTGCGTGCTCTGTTCGCGCTGCGCGGCTCGGGAGCACGGCTCCCTACCGGCTCAGCTATATGGGACCCGGGGGGGGGGGTTTCCCGGGTTCCCACTCAGCTGGGGCTGCCCAGGGAGAAGGGGCTCTGCTGCCTTTCCTAGGAGCAAGCAGCAGAGCCACTACCCCATCCTCCGCCCCGGACATTTCCCTGCTCGTGTCCCCCTGCTCTCAGCTGTGGGTGGGGATGGAAGGTCCTGCCTGGCCTGGTGTGGACCCCAGTGCATGGGCAGCACTTTACCAGGTGCGGTGATGGTGGCGGGAGTGTGATGGGGCACACTGAGCCAGCTGACTCCCTCGTGGGGCTGCCCTGCTGCTCGTGTGTAACTACCAGTGGTGGAAGCCATAGCTTCTGTCTGGCTGCCATGAGCCCGCTCACTCCCAGCCCCACCTGCCCTAGCCCTGTGGCACAGGCAGGGACAATTGTGAGCAGCCCCAACCCCGCACCTCCCACACTCGCACATCTGGGCTGAGCAGTGGTGGCGGGCAGGGAACAAGCTCCTGCTCAGCAAGGAGGAAAAGCGGCCCCATCCCCTTCTGCTGCTGGTGCTCCCTGCAGCAGCTGCCCAGAGCCCACATGGGGCTGTCCTGCCTCTCTGCCATGTCTCTGCCACCCATGGGGCAGTGGTGGCAATGGAGAGCAGGCACAGGCAGCCTCACTTGGACCCCAAGTGGGTGCGTCTATCTAGGATGCATATCTAACCCTGCCTTCTGATGGACATCAGACTAACTTCCCTAACTACCTCCCTATGATCCAATGACTATGCTGGCCCTCCATGTGTCCATAAAGCTGGACAGGTGTATCAACAGAGTTACAATATAGAGTAGAGCTCGTTTACAATCTAGACCTTTTTATCATTTTGTTTCTTGAGTAACAGACCTGATCAAGGATATAGAAAATAGAATAAATTTTGGTGCAGCAAAACATTGCAGTAGAGTGCAAAATACACTGTAACTTGTCTAAGGGCCATGTTGTACATTATGCTTAGCATGTGTTAAATGCACTTTAAATGTGAGTAACCATGCATTCAAGCAGTAAAATACAAGATAACTGTGGTCATATTGTAGAATACTAATGACTTTTTGCTCAAAGAGTATCTCTAGATCATATTAGGTAACTCATGTTTAGCTACCAACAAACTGCTCCACAGAAATAATACAAGCAATTTGCAGCTGTGACATCAGCCAGGGACTCCTCTGCTATACTAACCCTCCAGGTAGGATGAGAAAAGTCATACACATCGGGGGAAGGGTCCTGGATCTTTCACTTGTCAGGTTCTTCCAGGATCAAGTTGAAAGCTGGTAGCCCATAACCTTGGAGGGCCCCAGGGCTGGGACTGACAATTAGTTGATTGTTGGTCCCAACCCCGGCACTGCATGGGAGCCTTGAACCCACTTTAGTGAAGTTGGAGCTACGTGTAGCTTTACCAAAATAGTGCAAGGGCTACAAAAATGTTCCTATTTGACACAAGGAATCAAGACTCAAGGCTGTCATGGAACCCATCTATCTTCTTCCCTCCCCTTTGGAGAGCAAGAAGAACATAGTACTGTGAGATGCTGTGCTGTGGGGTTCAAGTGCTGTGGGATGCTGGGGAAACAACAGCATGTGTAACTATACAAACATTACATGTGGAATTACAGAAAACAGAGCTACAGAGAAATTCCTGTGTCAAATGGGTCAGGTATCCAGGTTGTAGCCATATTGGTCTAGAAGCAAAAAGAATCAGGACTCATAGTAAAGGTGATATCTTTTATTAGACTAACTAGTTTTTTGCAAAAACAATTCTTTAATTGCAAGCTTTCAGGCACAAACACCCTTCTTCAGGCATAGGAGAAAAGATTGTAAAAAGTTCTCCTGGGTAGAAATGAAAGTTCATTTCTGGCAGCTGATGGGGTATGGGGCCAGGTAGGGCAGCAATTGGGGTCTGGGTTGGGGCATGTGGGCCTTGCGGGGGGGGGGGGGTAGCCCCTGTGGGGGCCATTTGGCCCCTGTTGGGGAGCTGTAACCCCTGTGTGGCTGTAGCCCCCAACAGCCAATGCTTTAACACTGCAGATATATCAATAAAACATTGCCCAACTGATCGCTGTCTCTCTGTCTCTGTCTCTCTCTCTTTATGGTCTTTTGTTTTAATTGTGGAGGAACATGGATTTTGGGGTATTTGACAGAGTGACTTTGGGATTTTTTTTATCAGGGATTTTTCAGTTTTCCAATAGGGAACACCAGAATTCCTGCTAGGGAGGCCAGTGGCAGGACCCTGCCTCCTCAGAGCTGGCACCTTGGACCCAGCTGGCTGTGGCTGACCTCCTGGCCAAATAGGGCCAGGAGGAAATGCTTTGACAGTTCAAAGCAGGCCACCACACCCAGAACATCTTCCGGGCGATAGTTGCCCAGGTGGCCAGGCAGGGGGCACACATGGCAGTAGTGCCACACAGAGGCCAACTCTGCAGCCACAACCTAGTGGCAGGGGGGCCCGCAGGGGGGAGGCCGCCACCCCACCTCTCCAGCCACAACCTAGTGGCAGCTGGCCCAGATGGGCAGATGCCTCATCCTGGTTTGGTAGGTGTGCAGCAGGTCACAGTCAGGCAGCAGCCCCCACTGCTAGACTGATGCAGTGGGTAGAGAGTGCAGGGAACTCTCTGGGCTGCTTCAGGGGTAGTGTGGCTGTACAAGGGGTAGTGTCCCCAGGTACTAATTGGCTGGGCCCCAGAAGCTCCTGAGAGCAAGTAGCCCTGAGCTATTTGCCAGGGCAGCTTTTTTTACCGCTGGGGCCAGGACAGGGCAGGTTTTTATACTGCTGGGGACAGCACAGGTGGTGGCCCCAGGCTCTAGCTCCCCCTGGCTGCAAATCCGGGAGGAGCCAGGCAGGGTTATTTTGCCCCAAGTGGCACAATTTGCTCATCAACAAAGTGCATGTTCAAGCACGTGCTGGGGCAAAAAGCCCCAGCTCAAATTTGCACTGCTTCTATTTGAGCTGCTGCAAGCGCACGTGCTTGCATGTGTGGACGCGCCCATAAAAGGTATAATTTTGGAACCAACAGTTCTAGTTTTTCGTATGTCTTCTTGTCTCAGACCGAAACAGCTCCCAAGTACACCCCTGGAACTTAAGTAGGATGACACTCCATAGGGTAGATGCAGTTTACTGGAAAGATAATGGCTAGAAGTAAGCTGTGAGGTGGTTGAGAAAATTACATATTGATTTATGAGTAGGGATGATGTTGTATAATGTTATTGAATTCAATTTGATAGTGCTAATTCTAGGTTTCATACTTTCCTAGAAGATTACATCAGTTAACATCATATTAGTTTAGTTTCAAACCCCAGATACATGATCTTCAGATTCTTTTTACTCCGAGTGCTGTGAAAAGAAGAACTCTAAGGTTAAAAGCTGTGTTTGAATCTGTTTCCAGAAACAACATCTTTGAGAGTTGTTGTGTGCTATCATTTCATTAGTTTAAAATTCCTTTTTGATTGTTTTTATTTCTTGTATGTCCTTCTAATATGACATACTGAGTCGAAAGGAAGCAGGCCATGCACTCTGACCATAACCATTTGCAAATACAGTGAAATCAATGAGCCAAATTCTATTTTGCAGTTATACTGGCATAAATCCCAAGTAACTCAATTGAACAATACTTCAGATGACTTACTTTGAATTATACTTTTATACTTTAGAGAACAGGTTGGCTCAAAGAAATTGCACTATTTATAACAGTGAGGTTTTGCCCCAGTGACCTTTTCAGTGGCAGTTTCTCAAAATAAAAAGATAAGTGAAAAATGTACAACCATGCTTTGTCTTGCCTTTAAATTCTTTGCTGAAGAGAGATGACTGCTTCTGAGTCAGCCTCCTTGACTCTTCCGTTTCCACAGACAAACCAAAAATTCTCTGTTGCCTGGAAATACAGTTGAATTAGCCACAGCTTCCAATACTATGTTGATCCTGCTTCAGAATTTTTGTCCCATTAACACTGGAAGATTTATAAATTCTTGTGATTCCAATAGCCAGTATAAATTCAGGTAATAGATTTCCTGGTCTCTGAAAGCAATTGGGTTTTTTGGAGACAGTGACAACCTTGTGAGAAAAACAAAGTGAGGGATGGAGAGTGCTATAGAGGACAAACTTGATCTTGGGGCAAAAAAAAAAATGTATTTCTAAATGCTAAATTATTCCCAGCATGCTTCTGGGCAAAGATTGCTAACTGAACCTCATGTTTTGATAGTGTTTAGATGGTAGTATTTTGTTTTTGACTAATTCTCTGTATACTGGGAGCTGAAGTGAGACTATATGTTTTAGGCAGACAAGGTTCCTTGGGTGAATTTGATATCTTTTATTAGACCAACACGGCTACAACCTAAACCCCTACTATATGTTTTAAGTATTGTAATAACATTCTCTTGAGATCCACATAGTGAGGGATTTAAACACTTTATTTATAGAGATAGCCTCAAATTAAACAGGCTAGATTTTTTTAAAAGACAGATAATTTCAACTTCTGACAACTTAGTAAAACTGTTATACAGTTAAAAGACCTAATTGAAAATGTCAATTGGTGGTTTAAATACAATATGTTAATAAATATGTGCTACTATTATGTGGCCGCATTAGGGTAAATAAACCAATAACATATAAGGCAAATCTTTCTTTTAAAGATGATTAAGGAGATAAATGCTTAGTATAAAATTGCTAGAACAGTGCACGCCTGTAGTTCTTGGATTTCTTTTAGGCAAATCTCCTTTTCCCTGAAGGACCCCCAAATATAAAAATCCTTGTATTCTGAAGTGGATTCATGCTAATTAGTGCTGGGAGTCTTCACAGGATCCTGCTAAAGCTGGTGTCTCTCCTGGATTCTCCTTTGATCTACATTTTTTCCAGACAATATTTTGTCTTTCCCCAAGCTAAATTTTTAGTTCCAGCTTTCATTCTGCCTGGATGTGTAGTGGTAGAGTTTTCTTGCTAATCTGAGAGATTTTAAACTTGGCCCACTCTCCCACTGTGCTTGCCTTCTCAGGGCAGTGTGCTGAGAATTCTGATTCGGCCATACAAAGCTTTGCAAATATATAAGGTAAATGCTTACCTGCTCCCTGACTTCGAGTATTTCCAACTTGTCTAAACATCTCCCCCTCTGTGGCTCATTCTCTTCACTTCTGTGAGGCAGCTTCTTAGCTCATCCTCTTGAAATGTATTTTTCAGGTACTGAAATGTTAAAAGCTGCACTCTTCCAGGCAAAAGACAGAGATAAATTACCCAAGATAAACCATTCATCAGTATTCAAGTTATGAGGCATCTTCATAGGTGCCTAAGACCAAATGCATAGGTTTGAATATTTTGATCTATATTTAGGTATCCATATCTTGAAACATTTTCCAATATTCTCTATATTTCATTGCCACTTAACATAATATATTAAAAAAAAGAAAAAGAAAAGAAACCAAAGACTTAAATTTTTAGGCTAGCCCTTCTGAAGCCATTTGTAAAGTGAGTTTATTTTTCAGGAAAGTTATTTGTTTGACACTTTCTGATAAAGAAGTTTCTTTCCCAAAGATCAGACGCCATTTGAGCAAAAAGAGAACAAATTTTTCAAAACATCCTGTCTCCTTTTATGTCTCATTTCTGACCAGGAGAGACCACACCTAAGAGAAAGACAGCTTCTAAATTTCTCTTTCTCACTCTCTCTTTCTGAGATTTCTAGTAAAGAGACTAATGGTGAGTTTTTTTTACTGCAGATGCTTATTAACTGGGATAATATCATGTGCAACATCAGATAATGTTGATTTCTGTCATAATTGATTGGGATGATTTGAAAGCAATGGTTCAGAGGTGAAAACCCTGGCCTTTGGTCTCTGTAGTAAAATTTCCTTCCACTTATTCAGTTTAATTTACTTCCCCACTATTTTTAACTTAGCATCATTAAAAAAAAGACGTTACGTCTGAAGATACCATATTTACATATTACATGTACTCTCCCCCCAAAATATTAGCCTTCCAATATTAGGGTGCGTGTTTTAATCAGGGAAACTGATTTCTGCACAGGAATAGAAGCATAGAGGAATAGAAACATGGGGCATGTCTAGATGAACATGGATGTTTGGTTCCCTGGGGACAAGTAGCAGCGACGCATGGAAAAAACCCATGGGAAAGAAAAGTGGAACTACACACGCATGGTCAGTGTGCCCTTACAGTGTGGAGAATGCTTGACTGCGGTATGTGGCACTGCAGACATGTTTGTGGCCCCACATACCGCGTGGCCACACTTGTATGGATGTGCCCTGGAGATGTTCTGCTTCAGTGGCTGCTGTTTCTCCTTAGGCTAGCAAGCAGCAGGGGTAGAGTGCAGTTTTGCCTGAAGCAGCTAGTTAGCTGGTTGAGAATGAGTGAGCTGCTGCATGCATTCAGCTGTCTGCCATGACTCTGGAAAGATTAGAGGGGGGGAGGGGAGGGGACTGCAGTGTGTGGCCCCTCCAAATAATGATATGTATGTGTCCCAGGGGAGCTGGGGTTACAGGAGGGCCCCAAGCCAAAAGAAAGCCTCACTTACCTTCTGCAGAGCCTGAAGAACAGGAAGAAACGCACACAGCAAAACCACCACCACGACTGACCAGCCATGCTTATATTCAGCTGGGGCCGGGCAGCGTGGG
Source organism: Alligator sinensis (assembly GCF_000455745.1). Taxonomy (NCBI): domain Eukaryota; kingdom Metazoa; phylum Chordata; order Crocodylia; family Alligatoridae; genus Alligator; species Alligator sinensis. Next base: position 147,975 of record NW_005843025.1, read on the forward strand.
TGGGAGACGCCACCCGGCAGAAATAAAAAGCTGCCATGAGGGTGCAGCGGGGCGGCAGACGAGGGGAGGCTCATGGAGGAAGCCCTCACCCAGAGGTGCTCAGCTGCTGCATCAAGCAGCATGGGAAGTTGGGGGCGGAGCCGGGAGAGGCTCCGACAGCGGAGCCAACAACAGAGTCGGCAGCGACGCCGACAGCAAAGCCGACAGCAAAGCTGACAGTAAAGCCTGCAGTAAAGCCGGTGGAGGAGCCGGCAGTGAGGACAACAACAAAGCCGACAGTAGGGTTGGCAGTGACGCTGTCAGCAGAGGTGGCAGCAAAGCCGGAAGCGACGCCAGCGGAGGGGCCGGTGGTGATGCCTGCAGCAGGGCTCACAGCGAAGCTGGGAGAGAAGCTGGCAGCGACGCCAGCAGAGGCTCCAGCAGCAGCACCTGCAGCAGAACCAGCAGCAGCAGCAGCACCAGCACCAGCAGAGTAGCCGGTTACAGACGCGGTGAAAGCAGCATTGGGCAAGCTGATGCTGGGATCGACAAACAGCAAAGCCTCAGAGAGGAGGTAACAGGGGCGTGGCCAACGGGGACCCCAGCGGGTATCGCTGGAGGGTGGCTGAAGATCCCAAGGAGGGGCAAAACAAGTGGTGGACGGGTCCCACTACAAGTCCTAGGATAAAAGACTGGGACTCAATACCCGAGTAGGGCGAGCCACCAGGGCTGGGTACCTGGTCACAGGGGGATCCATGGGGCCCATAGGCCAAGGGAACCCGTTGTGGCCTCCTGGCCCAGTGGCCTTAGTGCTTAGGCTATCACAGTGGTGGGAATTGCACATCAAGTCACAGGGTGGTTGGGATAGAGTGCTAGGGATTTGGACTAGTGGGACCCAGGGGAGAGGTCTTCGAAGTCCGTACATCAAGGCACGGCCTGAAGACACTGGCACATAGCTGGCGGGCCATGGGAAGAGGTCGGGTGGAGCCAAGAACGCCTAAGGGGCCTGAAGACTGGCAACCCAAGGTGGCGAGTGGCCGGGGTGTAGGGGAGGTTGGAGCCCTGTGAGTGCCTGCCAGGAGTTGCGACGACCCTGGAGGCTGCCTCGAAGGGGAACCCCTCCACTGAGGTACCATTCGAAGTTGTGGCAGGCGAGTCAAGGGGATCCCCTGACGTCAGCCGGGGTAGCCTTTGGGGTCCACCCGCAAGCCCAGGACAGGTGTGATCAATAGTCCGGGCTAAGGCCGCACGAGAGCTCCTAGTAGAACAGAGGCGGGCATAGTATGTGCTGGTAGTTTTCCATCTCTGTAGCTTACGTGCCAACTTCTGTCATGCAAGCCTCCCTTTCTCCCCATCCACATTTTTTTTAAACATGCCAAGTCCAGTTTGAGTGCATCCAAGGTGTGCTTTCTGAAACTCATGTGTGGTTCTGTGAGGTGTGGGGTCCTATTCCAGTTTCCATAACATCATACAGAGTGGAGCCCTCCTACGAATCTGTCTGTCATGCATTATAAGGCATGTGTTGAAGTTATTGCAGTCCACCACTGTGCCTTTGCTGGCCTAACATGTTACTCAGTTAAGCATGTTTGTAGTGGTGCAAGAAAGCCACTGCATGTGTTGCTTATGGTGGCAACCCAAGCATGCAAGTCTCTAGGGAGACTCAGGATTACTTTAGGCTCTACTGAGATGTGGCAAAGAGGAATAAGCAACAGATTTGGCAGCATATGCAGCAGATAAGGATGACATGACACCTGCTGTGACTGCTGGCCAAACTCCAAGCATACAGTGGCATTTCTGGAG
>NW_005843025.1:149784-162358 GCF_000455745.1 Alligator sinensis
CAATATCACAGACTTCTGAAGACACGTGGCTCCAGAACTTCTGCATAAAAAGTGGACTTTCATGGATCTGTGCAAGAAGCCTGCCCCAATCCACTGTTACAAGCACAAGGCTGAGGGAGTTCATACTGCACACAAGTGAGCTGAGATTACTATTGGGAAACTCCTGTAGGTTTGTGGCCAGGCAGTTTGGTGTTGGCAAGTAAGCTGTTGGGTTGGTTTCACTGAGGGTTTTCAACAATCATAAAAGTTATTTACCAGCTTGATATGGTATCAGGGAAGTGCCTGAGGCAATAGCGGGCTTGAAGAGATTGGGATTCCCAAACTGGACTAGTACTACTGATGGCACATAGGGACGCACAGCGTGCTTCCCTGAAGAAGTAAAGAGAGGTAGTTAGCTTAGTCTGAAGCTAGGCAGAAGGCAGGGCAGGGTGGCATCCATGAAACTAACTAGTTCAGAGAAGCATAAGCTTTTGTAGGTGACAGCCAACTTCATCCATTGCTGTGAAAGGATTTGTAGAAAGCAGGGGTTCTAAAAGAAAGGAATGTAAATACAAAGATGGGGAGGGGGCATTGCTGAGAGAGGCAAACATGGGGTGAATAAATCAATAGGGATAAACAAGGCTGTTAACTGCTATGGACTTGTGGGGCACCTATACTCATGAAAGACTTCTGCTCTGACCCATGCTAATTAGCATGCATCAGCACAGACTCAATTAATTGAGTCTACTGTGACTCTGCTGAAGCGTGCTAATTAGAGTGCTCCGGCAGAATCTGTGTCATGTGTATTTAGAGTCCCCGCATTTCAAAATGGTGCTGGAGCGCTTTAACTAAAGTTCATTGAAAGAGCTTTAGTTAAAGTGCCCCTGCCACCATTTTGAAGCAGAGGATACTGAATACATGTGAAGCTGTGGGTGCTAAATACGTGTGATGCTGCAGGCATTTTAATTACAGAGGCTCTGACAGCCCTTCCCTCCCTCCTGGAGCATGTGTATAGCTGCCCATGATTCCTTCCCCCCCTGCACTCCAGTATGCCAACATATTTATGATAGACCTTGAAGGCTGTTTTCTCCACAGCTGCCCGCATCCCCTTGGTGTACCTAAGGTATACTGATGATACCTTCATAATATGGATACATGTGAAAGCATCTCTTCAACAACTTCTACCCCTCCTTCAAAGTGACTCTTGAATACTCTATCCAGGAGATTTATTTCTTGGACACCACTGTGAAACTTTGCAGCAGTGATATCACTTTGCAGTGGTGATATCACCACCACATCAGCTGACTGCTACAGGTACCTCCACACCACCAGCTTTCATCTTAAGTATGCCAGTAGACACAAATTTGACCTCAATTCCAGCAGTACATAAAAGCCTGTGACAGAACACTTTAACCTTCATGGACACTCAGTCACGGACCTAAGAATAGCTGAGGTCACTTTTACTATAAGAGTAGCTGTTCCTAAACAACAAAACTAGAAACTGACTTGAAGCAAGTGTAAGCACTTGCTTGAGGCAGTTTGAGCTTTCTGGGGGGTGGAGATTTGTGGCCCATGGTAGGTTACAAGCTGGAGCTGGTACAGCAAAATGTTTTCAACCCCTGGAATAGAAGGCACGTACTGGGCAAGGGGTATTTGTTTGGAGTGAATCAGACCTGTTGCAGATAAAGAGTTGTTGTTTGTTCCAGATTGAGAAGTGCTTTAAATATAATTTTCTGCACTGGCTAGCCTGGAGGTCTGGGGAATATTTCAGTTGGTTTTATACACTGGTTGTTTTTTAATATATTTCAATCAAATCTTCCCCAGTTTCTTTCCAAGTATGTGTCGGGGGAAGGACAGCAGTGATATGTACAACAGAACCAAAACTTAATTATCTTTGTCAACATGTACAATGAGATCCTTGACAAGAATGCATTGAGTACAAACAATAACTACATTTATGTCAGATCTCAATGCAATATGGCAATAAAATCAAAGGAAAAGAGACCATTGACATATGTTACATTAAACAGCCCCTAACCCTAACCCTAACTCTAACCACTATACTGGAACATGAGGTTCCCTTTTCTTCTGTCTTTCTGGCCTAGCGAGTCTTGAATTATTTTCTGTATAACAGTACATCCCTGGTTATCCAAGTTCTCTGTCATCCACAAACAGCAACATTGTTTCACTAACGTGTAACTACTGGTATTGTGTCAGAATTTTTCACATTTTAAGCTTAATTTAATATATTACTGTCTCTCTACTGGTAGGTTTGGTAGGTTTAGTACAATAACTTGTAACTGTTGGCATTATATAATAAACTGTACTCTGTGAAGTTTTTTTGTATTGTTATTTGTGCTGTTAAATTTGGTACAATTTTACATTGTGAACCATGTGTTGGGACATATAATTCGTCACAAGATGCTGTGGTGTCATTCACCTCTTTGAATGGATTTTTGGCAGGTATTTTCCCAAGGGGTTTAAATAACCAAGGATGTACTGTAGAACAGCTTTAAAAGGAGGGGTGGAAAGCCCAGACTAGTCAATAGCCTAGGGGTTGGAGGAGGTAAGAGACGTGTGTTTGAAGTCCTTCAGGCAGAGAAGTGAATTTAACATGTGCCTATCATATATCTTAGTTGAGTGCTTTCATCAGTATGCTACTACATAAAAATGTTACCATGCCTAAGTACTTTTTTGGGATCCAGTCTGAAATGAATTTCTGTGAGATCAGACTAAAAAGATGTTCCTTCCAGTCCTAAATTTTGGTCCTCTCTTACATTTCTCCTTGTACTTAATACGTTATTCCATGAGTGTCAAGTGTTCAATGAGAAGCTTTCCTGGAACACACAGAAATATCAAGCTGCCTCCTCTGTTCCACCCTTTCTTTGATCTTTCACCTGGACTTTTCTTTTCTAAAAGAGAGGAACATTCAATTTTGGCTGCTGCTCCCTTTTTTCTATCAAAAAAGAGGGAGCTGATCATTTTCCATGAAGTTTATGTAAAATTATTAGCATGAACTATAATCAAGGTCTGTTTTTTTTAGTTGTTTAGACCTCTGAACCTCACTCTATGATATGACTTGTTATCTTCCTGTATTCATTTTTGGAATGAATGAGAGTAAACATGTCAAGATTATCTGAGGTAATCCCCCCCAAAACCTGATCATATAGATGACCTTTACAAAGCTTTTCACATATTATCTTGTAGCACTAAGAACACTAAAGACTATAAACCCAGTAGGGGGAAAACAACCCAGAAACCTGAGATTATTTTTACTAGGTTTTTTTTGGTAAATGTAATTTATTTAATCTATAAGAAATTTTAAATTTATTTCACAATAAAATTATCTCCACCCCTCTGAATTAAATAAACTAAGATTTCCCATGAGGGATTTTTTTGTTTTGTATATGAAACCACTACAATTAGGGGTTTTAAATGATAGTATATGATAACCCAGATACTGAACAGTGTTAAAAAGTTTCTGAAATGAATCATATATGCCCCGATCCAGTTCTTTACTTATTTAAGTAGTCTTTTAAAAGACTGTTAGCTATGCATAAATGTAAGGTCTGAAGGTTTAGTGCTTAATTATTAAACTAATATAAAAGTGTTATCTTCTGGTTCTACTAGAATTGTAAAATTCTACTTCTGCATAATTCCATAGATATGTTAGTTCTTAATTTATAAGCACAATAAATTGTGTGACTATAGTGGGATAATTACATTTGGGCATTGCAAAATACAAGATAGACATTCTAATTCCCTGAGGTTCTGATTAGTTATGGTAGCCATTCTCCCTAGAGCCATCTTTTTGTTAATATTTTAAGGCTCTATTGTGGAGAAAAGCTAATGTCACTCTAACAGAAAGAGCCACAGTTAGGAATTCAAAAGTTGTATGTAAGAAGCATATGCAAAATACTTCAACCTTTTTCACACTTCAGTTTCCTGTTTTCTTTTAGACACTGAACACCCTTATACACCAAACCAGTGAGCTGATGTTTATTTATTAAGTGAGCATGAAAAGGCAAATGAACTGTTGTGGCGGCACAGATGGGAGAAAATCTGACCTGTAAATATGTTGGCATGACCCCGTTGAATTTAGTTGACCATTTTAAACTTGATTTTAATTTAGTCCATATTGCATCTCTGAAGGCAAAAAAAAAAAGAGAGGATTTTTGTGATGGTGCTTAGCAACATCATACTTAGCTTTAGGCAGCCAGCTCCAGCAGTGGAATTCCCAACTCTGAATTAGGCACCAAATCCTATATATAGTGAATGAGAAAAATGAGGCAACTAAGATGAGAATCCACTGTGTTGGAGTAGAATTTACTACTCCTCAGAGCTGGGAGTAGGCCAGGGAGGTTATACAGATTGCACACATGGCACACCTGTCTGATTAAACATCAGGCAAAGTTTTATTGGCTGCACACACACACGGGCACGCGCACACACACAAAGCTAAGCAGCAAGCTACACACATTAAAGTGACTGTCACCGCACTGCAGCAATCTTGGGTGTGTTTAATGAGAGTTCTCAATCAGCTAGGCATGCTGCGGTGGGTCTCCTGGGTTCTTGAGTCTGCATTGTTCACTTGATATTTCTTGGGATACAGTCCAGCAAAGAGGCAACATCACTGTCCTTAGCTATTTCTTTTGTGACTTGGTGTGATGTCACCATTGCTGGGCACTTGCTAGGCACTTGTTCCTACCCTATTTTATTTTTCTAAGCAGTTCTACCTTTCTAAGCAAGATTTACAATATTTACAGCTGCAGTCACGAGCTAGACACCACAAACCTGTTGCTTTTAATTCCCCAAGGTTGGTTCCTTGTTGTTATCCTTTTACTGGGACTTCTTGACCTGATTTTTTTCCCCTATCTGCTGCTTGTTAGTTTTGCTGAGTCTCCAGGTCTCAGTGCAAAACTGCTATTTGAAGCAATCTGGGGCTCATCCAGAGGATCCTGAGAGTTCTGGCTGCTCATGTCAAGTAGCTGAAATGAGCCTATATTTTCTGTACACCAAGACAGTGAGATGGAGGAAGGGGTACACCAAACCCAGCTGACAGGAAAAGCTGAAGAGGGGGAGGTGTTGTAAATCTTGTCTATTTCTCATATTTATGAACATCCCCTGCAGCCCTGAGTGAGATGCTCCTGTGTTCCTGGGATTCACAGCCTGAAACAGCTCCTTGGAGCTACGTTTCCAAGTGCTTCCTAGCAAAATCTGAAAGTCACAGCCAGAGGTGCAGGCTGCATAGGTACCCAACTCTAGTTATTAGAGTAGTTGCCCAGAAAGTGGGAAACAGGATTGAATGCTCTGCTCCACATGAAGGGATTCAAAACTACATCTCCCACCTACAAGGAGAGAGCAGAATTCACCAGGTGATAGGCAAAGCTGAGATGAACCCAGTATCTACCAGTCCTGTTGAAGTTTTACCCAGATGTAGAAAGGGATGCATGAACAATCAGGCCAAAGCGAGAGAGAAAGTAAAGCAAGAGCAGGTGTGCATCTGTAGGCCAGTGATATGGGTATGCTCTGGAAGGGAGGAGTCCTGCATTCCAGTTCCCCTGCCAATACTGTTTATGCACTTCATTCAATGTTATTTTAATGCAAAATGCATATGCAGCCTCTAAAGAAAACTGTCAAAGAAAAAGGATTGGTTTTGATCTTATATGTGCATGTAAGAAGACTTTTACACAAGACTAACTCCATTGATTCCAATGGGATTAGAAACTATTGACAGTGTGAATATCAATGATGATTTATCAGTGTGCAAGACTAAGTAGACTGGTGCTATTATGGCTATTTCATCTTTGCATGTCTAAGTGGTGTTTATATAACCACATAACTGCAAATTTTGCATTGCCAGTAGGCTGTACAATGGCTCGTAGATACTTTTGGGGAATAGAATCACCTAGCATGCCCATAACACCATGTAAGTGTTAAAATATCAGCCACAGGAAAATCACAACTAGCAGGTATTTGAAGAAAAAGGGCCTTGCTGCTTGTTAGCATAGTGGAGGGGTGGACAAAATATGGCCTGCAGGTCATACCTGTCCCACCAGTTGATTCTATCCAGCCCATTGGCTATCACTGAGATCCTGAGGAGGAAGGGCTGTGACCTGCACCGCTCCACTCTGCTGCAGCCAGGGCTGGGCTGGGCCGCACAGTGCACAGACTCCTCTGCCCCCTCCCCTGCATCCATCTCCCCTTCTCCCCCACCTGGTTTCCTGTTGGCACTGTGGCTGCACAGTCCTGGCAGCGTGGCTGCTGGCAGCTGGGCTTACACCGGGTGGGGTGTGATGCAACGCATCTGCCTGCCCATCCACCTGCCACGATGAGCCACTGCTGCACTGCTAGGAGATGAGTCTGTGCCAGACATGGAGGGGGCTTGGCCCAAGGCAACCATCTCTGACCCTTTTGGTGAGGCGCAGCAGCAGTGTCTCATGGCGGGTGGGTGGGCAGATGGGATGACTGCTGCTCAGTGTGCTGCACTGCACCCTGTCCTGTGCAGGCCTGGCTACCAGTGGCCATGGTGCCAGGACTGTGCAGTACCAACAGGAATCTAGGGGGTAGGGGGAGGAGAATGGATGCAGGGGGACAGTGGAGTCTGCATGCTGTCCAGCTTAGCTCAGCCCCAGCTGTGGTGGAGTGGTGCAGGGCCCAGCCTATTCTTCTCAGGCTCCTGGCAGTGGCTGGCAGGCTGGATAGGATCAACTGGCATCTCCCTGCCCCTGGCCCTCAACAGATCACCAAAACTCATTAAGTGGCCCTCCAGCACAAAAAAATTGGCCAACCCTGGACTAGTGATTAGGGCACTTACCCAAGGAACAGTAGAAATGGGTTGTAGGCTCCCATCACACAAAGAATTTGAACTTTCATCTTCTGCTTCTCAGCAATGTTCTCCAACCACCAGATCCTGAGCTATGCATTGCCCAGCACTCTGTAAGCCTTCCCCTCAATGGTGGCCCATAGTACAGTCAAGAAGAGATGATATTGAGGCTAAGAGGCTAGGAGGAAGGAGCCAAGGTAGACAGAATCTAGCTTAATGAAAGGGATGATACCATCAAAGAAGCAGGGCCCTGACTCAAGCTCACCCTGGATTTCCTGCTTACTGATAAAGTGTCCTAATCACCAGGATACAGGTCTAAAAGCTAGAAGGAATCCCTTGCTGTCCCCTGCTTCTAGCTTTTATGGATGTAGGGTGATCCTACTGTGCCACAGTGTAAATCAAATAGTACTGTGGAAATCAAATATTTTAGCAAATTCTCCATTGAAGCAGAAGGGACCTTTGTTGGAGGAAGGAGGTAAAGTTAAGATAATGAGAATCTTTCCTTTGGCTATAATGGGAATTGAACCTGGTTCTTATGGAGCATGAAGCAAGGGTATGCATAAAGGTAAAAGTAAGAGCAGCCTCTATCTTCTATGACTGTCCATTAATGTCACTAATATCAGCAGTCACAGTACTGAATTGATATTCAGACCTCATGGCTTTAGGGGGGCCATTAGACAATACTGAGAGGACTAGGTCAGAAGACAATTCCACTGTCTTATCCACTAGGCTATTGGCTATTTGTTGCCTGCTTCCTGTCACATGGACCAATAATTTGGTTATTTAAATTAACTCTGTTCATTATTTGATGCCATCTAAAATAGTGTCAATAATTAAAAACAAAAATAAAAAGTATCACAGAATTTTCTTTTAAAATTTGCTGGTCAGAGAGAACTTGCAGAAGGTAAAATATTTTCTTTATGGCTTAGTTTGTTTTATGGTTATGCTGGGAAACCTGTCAAACTTTATGTTTTGCTGTAATACATTAATGTCTTTTAATCAAATGTTAGGATGCCAAAAGCCTAGATGGTTTTCTGTTTTTTTCTTTTGACAAATAAGACACAAAAGAGAAGTGAACACTGAACCAGGGAAAATATATTACATAGCAGATAAAACAATTCAATAAAGGGCAAAAGGTGGTGAAACTTTGCAAAGGTTCTTCATTATTGTAGGAATTCATGTTGGCAGGATACTTAGAACCATGCAGCTATCAGCCTTATGCTGGAGAATTATAAAGGCACTGCTTTCGTGAGTAAGTCAAGAAGAATATATCAATTTATTTAATGTTTTTACAGTTTCATAAATGTCAGATTTGTTAAGATTTCTTGATTTTTTTTACAGTCCAGTGCAGAATTGGTTCTTATGTTTTCTCAGTCTCAAAAACAGTGTTTTGCCAAATAATTATTTCAAGAGCGAATGAAATGCTGTGCACCCAAGAGAAAAATCTGTCTGCCCACCATTTGTACTTGACTCCGTTTGCAGGTAAACCATGTTCAGCACCTGTTCAGCTGCACTTCCTGGCAACCATCAGAAGCATCACACATTTTTCATAATTAGACAAGCCTGGAGGTAGATACCTTTTCAGAAAAATACTTGTAAATGTAAAGTTTTCCTCCTTGCCACTATTTTGATTTCTATGGCCTAAGAACTGCTGATCCCATGCTTCAGTCATCCTCAAACAAGCAGCTTCAAACAATACTTCAAACAAACAACTTTCCCACCATCAAACTGATTGCACATTACAGAGATTTTTACAGTGCCAAGTGGCATTTCTCTGCTACACTTGCACAATCTACATACACACACACAGAGTTTTCTCACATATTACACACCCCGAGATAATGCAAATGCTATAATTTAATTGTTTTCACAGCTGAATCATTAGTAGCAACTAGCTGATATCTAAAACTGTAGCTATTGCTGGAGACTTGTCTCCAAGGGAAGATCTAGGATTTTGCAAAGCAGCAAAAAGAGTGTGCAGGGCTGTGAAATAGAAACTAGGAATAGCTAAATTGCAAATTCTTCAACAAAATCAGTGAAGAAAGGTTAACTTGATTAGTAGAACTTCAAGACCATTAACAAGGAGAGTGGATCATTAACACCGTTGAATGAAGAACAATTAGCAGGAAGTAAGTAGATTATAATAAGTGATGAAGTCAGCTGACTTTCTCAATACTGCCTGAATAGAAATGCCACTGCTGATATATAGGGCAGATCGGCTTCCCACTTAAAACATGCACCCTAATTTTGGAATGCTAATTTTGGGAACGGCATATGTGGTATGTGAGTAAATATGGTAGTTTTTGTGTTCATTTAATTTCAAAAGGATTGCATGTTTTCAAATATTGTCATAATCTATCTACACTGTAGTATCCTTCCTAGTTTCTTCCATAGATCATTGCCACTCTGCTGTATACTTTGGAAGTATTTTCAAATTATTTTAATGTATTATCTAGATGAATGGACTTTTACTCACATGGAAAAATAGATAGATACCATACTTACTCAAATATAAGATAAAGTTTCCACCCCTAATCAGCATGGGAAAAATACATTGACTATCATTAAACTGCTACGAGAAGCAACAGGTATTCAGTTATGGAAGTCACCTATGAAATGGATAGAATGCAACCCATACTGAGCATGCCCATAAAACACATGGCCCATATTGGTCAAACACACTGAAAGGAATCTTTTTTTTCATATGGCTCTAAAAAAACCCCAGCAGTTGATCCCTCAGGAGGGAATGAACAACAGGCCTGGAGATATTGTAATACTAGACCAGCAGTCAGAAATCGGACACTCTCCTCTGGTGCAGTCTACCTGAACAAGATACAGTGCCCATTGAGCTCAGTCCCTCTCAGTGCCAACTCTTTTTCAAGTCATGGTGAACCACTTGTATCAAATACACTTTGACTTCCTCTTCACTCCCACAGCTGAGCAAAGCCTTTATGATTTCTAGTGATTCCTGTTTCTTCACGAGCTTTAGATATCCAGCAGACATCACCAAACTTCTGTGTAGCTGAGAGGCTCTGTTTCCCCCTCTCTCAGCCTGTAGCTTGTAAATAATGTGGCCCTGCCCTGTCTGGAGTGGAGGTGGACCAGACAGCTCTGTACCTTATTTGCATATACATTTTGGAGCATCTCAGGACTTGTGACAAGGACACTCAGTTCTAGTTGCTAGTGGGGGATAATTAGAACATGGAACCTTTGTGGGGGGTATCTGGAGTATACACACATACTGAGCAATGATGGGCTGGGTCACCTTGGCTTGAAATGCTGTTGACTCTGGTGGGGCCCTGACCAATGAGCTATATGGTAAGTATTGAGCCTTTTGGCTCTGAAGTAATGTCATATACCAGTATCAGTATATACTGTTTATCAAGTAGATAGAAAAGTGCAGCTCAAAAATGTGTTTATGGAATAGCCATGTTGAAGCATTCAGCCGTCAGGTTTGAAGTCAGAGTCAACCCCACAACAATCTTTTGTTTCTTTCTGCAATTTTTGTTCTCTTATCTGTCCTTTTTCTCCCTTTAAGGTTACATACAGCTCACTTCAACACTGTGACTGGGGAAGGAACAGAGCCTGAAAAGGGCCTGACAGTAAGGGGTGGCAGAAAGTCTGCCAGGGAGAAAAAGTTGGGGGGTGAGGGAGCAGAGGGCAAGGGGTGCACCTGGCTTCCCAGCCACTTTTTCCTCTCATGTAGTAATTAGAGGGGGATGAATTCAATAAAACACTCCAATAATTAGGTTCTACAACTGGAAAATTATAACACATTTATAAATGTTCCATACATAGAACCTAATTATTGATGGGTTGTCTTATATTCAGGGTCAACTTGTATTTAAGTAAGTGTGTTAAGTCCCAGTGTGGCCTTAATGATCTAGGCATCTAACATGATTGCCTCTATAAAGGGGTGCTTGTACACATGACAGGGATTTAGTCCTAAATTGAAATGGTGGATTTTTAATTGTAACGATTAAAAACCCATAATCTCAATTTAGGGGCTTTCATCGCTTACAGTGAGGGGCCTGATCCTTTATTTATTTATTTTTTTTGCAGAGCCCTCCTGTGACTCTGTGTGTGTGTGTGTGTGTGTGTGTGTGTGTGTGTGTGAAGCTGCTGGTGGGCAGCCATGCACCTGGGGGGGGCACTGCTGCAGCGGAGGGAGGGTCGGGGACCCCCCACAGCTCAGGCCCCACTGGCAGCTTGCTCCCCCAGCCACGGGAGAGGCGGGCAGGCTCTGTGAGAAAAAAAAAAAAGAATCGGGCCCCTACTTTTTTTTTCTTTTCCAGAGGTGCCTGCCTGCATTGCGGGGGAGGGGGGAAACAAGCTGCTGTTGGACCCTAAGCTGGCGGGGGCCCCGGTCTTTCCCTCTGCTGTGATGGTGCCCCTCCCCCCCCCCCCCCACCCACCGACCAAAAACAAATTTTAACACGCAGAAAGGTGTTTGCCCAGAAGCTTGCAAAGAACAATTTTTCCAACTACTTAGTTGCTCTAATAAAAGATATCACATCTACCCAAAGAACCTTGTCTGCCTATATAATTATACAGAATTTCAAGAAAAATCAGATTCTTTCACTACCCACATCTGCTCTCCTACTACTAATTGGAAAAAGAGTTTAGTTCTACTAGACAGACATTTTTTACAACTGCTTGTCTAACTAAATTGTGCCTAGAACTCACATTTTTTTTCAGAGATGACACATTTTAAGAGGCATGAAAATTTCCAGCACAAAACTATTTTAAAACTTTGGTGAAGGTAATGAGTTTTGATTTTTCTCTTTGCAAATGTTCACTGCGAAAATAGCATTTGTCTTTTCTAGTACAAGCTGGAACCTCTGTGCCTGGCTTAATCAAGTAAGCAGTCCCACTCAAATGCAGGAACAAAGAAAGAATGTAACATCATCTTACCAGATGCAGCATCAGGAAGTGTCTGATGCCTCTGTTTTTCCTCCCTCAATACCTCAGTATCTCCTCTGACTCACTAGCTGATTTAGGGGTTTTGGCAATTTGTTCTTGGCCAAAATAAACATCTTTACTTTTCAGGGAAAATAAAAGAGGCCAAACAAAACCCATTACAGTCCTTTATCAGCTCTGCCCAAGCTGAGTAGTTCTTTTCTCTGAGACAGGTGGTTCCTACTAGCGGATTATTGTTAGCCTTCAAAATTTTGGGGGGACTGCCATGCACACTCCTTACCAAACTTTTAATTGAAAAGCTAAGGAACTCGTGCAATACACAGACTATCTGCTTTAGCCTTGGGAACCACCAGGTTCTGTGGACCACAGTTTAGTAACCAGAGGGTGCATCTATACATGCACTTTAATTCAGAGTAGACTATTTTACTGTACTTTAAAGCATCATGTAAAAAACTGTGACATTATGATAATGCACAATAAAATAGTTTACTGTGTGTTAATTGTCACTAAAAAGCATGCAAATACACGACTGTGCATTAGCACAGCTTTATATCCCCAAATATTGTACCCCACATTGGAGGTACTATATTTAATGCACATTTGAAAAGGTGCATTAATTCATGTGTGCATTATGCATGCCCATTGTCTAGGTACAAAGCACCCACTCCTCTTCTTTAGATGGCTCTGTTCAGAGACCATTGAACTCCTTAGCTGTGAGCAGCAATCTCTCCTCAGCCTAAGATTGTCTTTCTCCACTGTCTCTTAGGGCCACTAGCTACATTCCTATTAAAGGTCTGGACTTTTCCTCTGATTCTTTCCTGGCTTTGACACATCTTCCTTGGACTCTTT
>NW_005843025.1:162389-172961 GCF_000455745.1 Alligator sinensis
TCCACTCATTTCTTGGAAAGTTGCCCAGCATGATGGTCCTTTTTCTGGCTCCTCATCTACTAAGAAATGTATGCCTATTATACTTCCCAGATGGTCTGATTGGAAGATGTCTGCTCTCAGTCATGTGGTCAGGAGGAGGTATAGGAACAAGTATACATCATAATCCAGACTTGAATGTTTAAACAGCCTATCTCACCTGGTGACACAGTGGGATATTGCCCCTGAGGGCTATTTTTTTCTCCTCTTGATGTCAACAAGCTCACTTGTGGAAAAAAGTCAGCGGGCACTTTTACATAAGATGCTGACTGCTCTGGAGTTAATTACTCCGAGGTTCAAGTTCAAATGGTGTGCCTGGGATAAAAAAACTTGAGCAGTAAGCTCCGGAGTTTATTTATATATACTAATGGCATATGTAGATGCACCCAGCATAGGGAAGAGTGTGGCTTTAGAGAAGAACAGGCTATTTAAGAACATAAAGTTGAATTAAACAAGTACTGATAACTACTTACCATGAACACTGACAATTGAGCTCAAGAGAAATTATTTATTTCAGTCTCATAAAGAATATGCAGGTACATATTGTGTAAAATTAGCTATTGTATTATTATTATTCCGAAGTTTAAATACCGTTCATAATGTCTGCAACAGTTGAACAACCACTTGACAACTGAGTGTTGATTTGGAAAATGAAGAGCCTATTAAAACCTTTGGAAAATATGGCAAACTTTTTGTTCTGCACTCTAAACTCAGAATGATTAACAAATTAATTAACATGTTAATATGTTAGTAATTTCTTTTCTGAATAGATATGGCACAAGAATTATGGCAAGATGTCATTCATTTATATTGCTCCAGAGAACACATACTGTCAGAATTGTACTGGTACTCATTAATTCTTTTCCACTTCACACATAAATATGGTACTTGACACACTGTCCTTGGTGATATATAATAGCAATCTGTTTCTGACCTCACAGTCCCTTTCTTTTTTCATGTGTGCTACAAACTGGGATTTCAGGAAGCTCATATGCATGCTAATCATGGAACTAATGCTCTCTAACAACTGCTGTTGCTGCATGATAAATAGTTAATTACTTCTTAGATGATCTTCTCTTCTAAAGATCTTGTGCTTACAAAAGGAAGATTGAAAAGTATGGTTTTTAGAGGTACATACATGTAAGAGCTCCTTGATTTCATGGACAGGAGGGAGAGAGACTATTTACTTTTTCATTCATACTCTGAAATACATTCTATTTCACTCTGGTTGCTAATTCCATTTCAAGTGCGTGGAGCAACAGCCGCTGTATATGTCCAAGGGCAAATTTGTTATAAGTGACTACACTGGAAGTCAGGAGCTGTTTGAGAAAAAGCAGCTTCTTCCTTGAAGTTTATGATGAGCAGTTTATGTTAAACAATAACATTTTGGCATAGAGTGTTGCCTTTGTAAAGAAAGTGTAGTACATCGTATCTGACAACACCAGGCATTTGCAAATAAGGATGTAGTGAGAAGACAAGGAACAGTTCCTCTTGTACTGAGGTCCATGCACTCTGTAAGATCCCAGAATGGAAAATAAAAAAAGGACAGGGTGGGATTATATTTCTATTCATATCTGTTTAGGCCAATAAATATGGTCTCCATCAAAAGAAACGTGTTGCATGGTCTACGTACACAGTGATGCAGTGGTCACATTGTATCTCCTTTCTTGGATATATAGTGCCTGCTTGAGGTACAATACCTACAATGACTCCCACTGAGATGTTGACATCTGCACCCACCATTGGAGGCTTCCACAAATATGTCTGAGGAAACTGGTACTCAGCAGAAAACAGTCATTGTGAAGAAACACTCTGTGCCTCAAGAGACTTTTTCCCCCTTCAGTTACTTTTGACAGAGCACACAAATTTTCCTCCACTCTTAGTACTTTTAACATATTCCAGATGCTCCTCCCAGGACCTAACCCAGTATTTATTACATTCCCCCTGAATCATTATAGTCATCTACCCTTGCATCCTGATTGTTTCTCATTGTGGGTGTTGTGCTGGGCTCAGTGTTGGGGTTTGTGTGTATATTGTGGGGTGCTTCATGACAGGGTGTTTTGGATGTGGGATCATGGCCTGGGAACTTGGATGCCCAGGTCCCAGGGTTTCTGCAAGGGACACAGATACGTCCCTTCCCCGCAATGCTTACTTGCGGCTGACAGATGTCTGCAACCAGGAGGTGAGGCTGGGGAGAGGAACTGTGCTGTCTCAGTGCTGGGAGACCCTAGAGGCAGGGCCCACTCAGCTGAGTGCTAGTGCTAGCTGAGTGCTAGTGTGCCTCCCTGCAAGGGAGTAGTAGCAGGGACCACAGAGGAGGCTGGGATGCCAGAGGACAATGATCTTATTTGAATTGATAGGGAAACAGTACAGAAGTTCAATGCACCAGTGTAACCTAAACTGGTCTGAATTGAGTGTACCTCACACCAGGTCTATCTTAGACCAGTTACACCATAGACCAGGCACAGCTGGAAACCAATCTGAACCCATAATAGAACATAGAACCATAGAAGCTTGGTGCATATAGACTGGTCTAAACATGGCAGAACCTGGTCTAAGATAGACCTGGATCAATGTGCACTTAAACTTAATTGATTTAGGTTAGGACTGGTGCAGTAAACTTTAGTCCCTGTTCCCCTATTGATGCAAGTTAGGTCGCTGTTCACCAGCCTCCTTGGTGACTCCTCGCTAGCCACCCCCCAACAGGGAGATGTGTTAGGACTCTCACCGCATTCAGCTGCTCTGGCAGAGCGCTCAGCAGGCCCCACTCCTGAGTTGTCACAGAGCTGAGTCAGTAAAGACTCTTTCCAGCACAGATTCTTTCTGCAGCCCTGCCTCCTGCCTCCAGCCAGTTGTCAGGCATAGGCAGGAAACGTGGTGGGGAAAGGGAGGTATCTGTGTCCCTGCATGAACCCCATCATGAAACACCCCATGTTGTGCACACAAAACTGACACTGAACCCAGGAGAATCCCCGTGAATGGACACAACCCTATGGAGCCCAGCCAGGCTGCTGGGCATGGGTAACCATTTCTCCCCCTGCCTCATCATCTATCAGCCACAGGCATCGGTCAGCTGTAGGCAGGCAGTGTGGGGTGGTCAGGAATGCTTGCCTGTGTCCAGTTATCAGCTCAGTCAGGCTCAATGGGGCTGTACTTGCTCCCAGGGGTTCTCATGGGCTCAGTATCAGGTCTGTGGGTACATCTTGGGGTGCTTCATGATGAGGCTTGTGCAGGGATACAGATGCTTCCCTATTCCTCACCATATTGCTGACAAATACCTGTGGCTAACAGCTAATGTGATAGGGGGAGGGGAAAATGCTCACCCATGCCCAGCAATCAGGGGTGGTTTGGCCGCTTGGCTGTATTGGCAGTCTACGGTAGCTCAGGGAGCCTGTGGGGCAGGAGTGCCCCCAAACTGCTGGCCTTGTCCAGTGCAGGCAGCCTGCATCTCCCCCTGACCAAAGGGTGAACCTGTGGTCTGTTCACTACCAATCTAACCTATGCTGCTTACAGAAAATTGTGTAACTTAGATCGATTTCACCTCATGCTTTTTGAATGTCTGTACTTAGCTTTTTAGACTGATCTGTGTGCACTGAACTTCTGTATGGTTATGGGTTTAGATCACTTTCCTTTCACTGAAACGAGTGTAAGTGTGATTACTGTACGTGCTCCTAATGTTTAGAAACAAAAAGGCCGGCAGTGCTATTTTTTGTTCATAATACAGAATGGATGCCTCAGAACATTAGAACCAAGTTGCATGGTGTGCGTCTTAAATATGGAATGGAGCACTGGTCCCCTAGATGGTTTCTAAAGAGATACCGGCTATGAAATCTGGGACCTGGAATTAAGCCAAAACAGTAAACAAATTGCTCCTGTTCTCGTGTTATTTCTTGCTTCTTTTCCTGTTTAGCTCTGATGAGCTTTTAATTCTTTTTGCTGGTTCTTTCTGAAAACAGTAAACTAGTGATCTCTGGAGTGAAAGACTGAGCAACAAATGAAGAGCAAATTTGCTTATATTTGAGAAGTCTCTATATTGTCCTTTTGGGGCTTTTGACTACTCCTGATCTTTTGTGATTCTGAATGATTAGTTTATGACAGTTTACCTTAGAGAGACAGGATCTTTCAAATGTTTTTACTAAACAAAACACTTCTAGAACAATTCTGATAACAATTTCAGTAAAACTCCTGAGATAAACTTCCAGAAAAGGGAATAGGGAAGGGGTGGTGGTGGTGTGCCAAACAGAAAAAAGCCCTGAACTTTTTAAATATTTTGTGGGATCTTTTTCTCACTCAGGCAGTTTAACTGAAAGACTTTGGGGTCACCTTGAAGGACTCTTGAAATGCTAAGAAAGGCATAAGTGCTTAAATGAAACTCTGCAAAAAACACAAATACAACCTTATTATGAGAAAAGAAAGTTATAGACCCTGCATGGAGTCATAAATGACAATCCAGGATTAAAGTGCTCCAGACTGGAGATGATAAAATCCTTTACTCCACTTTCAAAGCCCTGACAATTCATCCATTTTTTTCCAGTCACCCCAAAAACACCATCATCTCCCTGAAAAGAGAAGGTTGGAAGAGATGCAAAGAGATGTAAAATTGGCCAGAGGAGTCATTGCAAAGCCCTATAAAGTGCACTTCCATTCTATGGGCACAGTATACAGGCATATATTTGCATGCTGAGAAGGGTTAAAACCACTTCTGCTCCACACCTTTCATTCAGAGAAGGCAAACCTATTCCCATCTGAGGCTTGTAAATGGAATCACTTGCTATCATGTCCCCCTTGCCCTTGTTAGAAAACAAAACAAATTAAGAAATTCTTTCTTTTGGTTCCTTGTGACTTATTTTCCATTTCCATTTCCATCTTAATATAAGATGGATTGTTTAAAACTCCAACAGAAAAAATAGTTTGAGGAAGGAACATATAAATAGGCAATTTCTATGGTAGGAAGATCTAACATATAAATGATGTAAATATCTTATTTCACAGCCGCCTGTTGGATACTACTGTTTGTAAAATACAAAGTGATAGGAACTAGCAGAAAATCATTTTAATAGAAAACTGTGGGAAGAACTTATCTAAGAATACTGGAAATAGCTTATTTTATTTTACTTATTTTACTTATTGGATATTTATATAAACAAAAGTAAAGTTATAGAAAAAAGTAGGTCATTTTAATTGAGAATTGTGATGAATGTTAACATAAAATATTGAAAAGAGCTTATTTCATTGCTAGTTATTGGACACTATTGTTTAGAAAATATAAAGTGCAATGAAGTGATAGAAGATCATTATAGGGGTGTAGGTTGTAGCTGTGTTGGTCTAAAGTTCTTTGGGTAAATCTTGTTAAGAAGCATTTTTCCAACTATTTGAGTTGGTCTAATAAAAGATATCAGATTTACCCAGAGAACCTTGTCTGCCTATAGAAGATCATTTTCATTGATAATTATGGGGGGATCTAACATAAAAATACTGGAAATCATTTATTTCATTGCTTCTTATTGGATACTATTTATAAAAATACAGTGTTAGAAGGCAACAGAAGATCATTTTTATTAAGAACTGTGGGAAGAACTTACATAAAAATATTGGAAATAGCTTCTTTTATTGTTATTTATTTTATGTGATAAATAGTGGTATCCAGTAACTAGCAATGAAATAAGCTATTTTCAGTATTTTTATATTAAAACTCCCCAGTCTTAATAGCTTATTTTATTGCTAGTTACTGGATACTACTATCTATAAAATAAAAATAAAGTGGTAGGAAGCAAAAAAGATTATTGTCATTGAGAATTGTAGTTGTTGTTGTCAGAACCCTATCCCGTCTCAGTGATGGTGGTGATGTAATGGGCAGAGGCCTCTGGATCAAATAATATCCCCAGAGGTTAAAACAAAGAACTATAGAATTGCAAGACAAAAGCCTTTAACAATCCTTTGAATAAAAAATATCTGTTAGTACTGGTCAGAATATTTTAACTAAACGGCTTTTGTCAGAAAATTACATTTTGTCAAAACCAAAATGTTCTGCAGAGGCAGGCCTATCTCAACAGTACTACTGAAAAATAACCTGAGGTTCAGTGTGGGCTTTCTTTCTGAAGAGAAGGGAGAAAATGTCCCAAATTGTGAAACTGAAATTTTTTAATAAAAAACAAACATTGACAACATATTGTTTGTGAAAGCATTTGTAAGGTCTGTTTGTTTTTTTTCTTCTAAGCCTTAATGAAAACAAAAGCAAAACTATCAGGCTCTGGGCAGCCTACTCTCTGCTTTCTTTTCCTTGTGACCTCATGCGTGTGACTACATGAGACACTTTACTCAAGATTAGTACAAATTACTGCTCAGTAAGTGTCACCATCTATACATGCAGATACTTACTGCAGTTAATTGCTCTAATCATGAGTAAATTTGCTACCTATTAAGACAAGTAGCAAATTTACTTGTGATTAGTTACTGTGCAGGAGCAAATTTGCTCCCAGTCAGCCCCACCACCAGGAGGCCATCTGCAGGCCAGCCGCAGAGCCCTGGGGCTGGGAGCTTCTCCAGTCTTAAGGCTGGGGCGCCTTTTTGCCTGCCCCAGTTCCAGGTCTTTAAAAGCCTGTAGGGACAATGGCACCCTGGGCCACCTGTAGACAGCTTCTGGCCACTGCATGTTTCTTGAGAGGCCCCAGGCCAGCTGCAACATCTTGCTTGCACCCCAGCACCACTCTTTGGCATGGCCTCACTGCATGGCTGCCAGGCCCACGCTGTGCCCCTGTGCTGGGTGCTACAGGCACCTGCCAGGCCTGCTAGTATCCTGGAGTATGTGCAGCCAACCTCTGACCCCTGGGTCCTGCTGCAGCTGGCCCCAGGCCACCCACAGCAACCTGCCCAGACCCCGCTGCTGGTGCCTGGCACACTCTTGCTATGTGCCTGCCTGTCCCATGCCCTGCCCCTGTGCTGAGCACTGCATGTTCCTGCCCAGGCCTGCCAGCACTGGGACTGTAGTGTGGAGGCCCAGTGAGCCATCGAGGGACCCTCCCCAACCCCACATGCCACCTCCTGGTCCCAGGAGGAGACCACAGACCTTGTCACACTGTGGGGAGAGGGTGAGGTCCTCAGCCAGTTTGCGTGGAGGGAGTACTCCAACACGCACATCTACAGGGGCCTGTCAGGCTGCACTTGGGAGTGTGGGCATGACCAGTTGGTGTGCCAGTGCTGCATAAAGATCAAGACCTTTCAGGCACAGTGGGTCACCAACCACAACTGTTGGTTGGGGACGGCCCACAAGTCCATGCCCTTTATTTGGGAGCTGGATGACATCCTTGTGCTCCTGGACGCTGACCTGAGTCTTGCCATGTTTTCAAGCATGGGCAGCGTGCCAGAGCCTCCTCTGTGGGTCCCACCACATTTCTCACCCTTTGCTTCCTCCAGGAGCTCTGGGAGCCTGGGCCAGTGCCTGCCTCGCCAACTCTACATGTTCAGCCCTGCCCAGGAGGCCAGACTGGCCATGTCACCACTGACCACAAGGAGCTCCAGCTCCTCCCCAGAGGGGGCCCCTGCCTGGTCAGCCGGATGCTACACCCCTGGCCTGCTCCCCAGGCTCCTCCCAAGCCTGTGTCCCAGGACACTGCTGCCAGTGGGTACCAACTTGGGTCCCCAGGTACTCCTGTCACATCCACATAGTAAGCCCTGTACTGGGGGGGAGGGCCCTCCCTGGGGCCCTCCCCTCCCTTCCATCCCTCTTCTCCCCTCCCCTCCCCACTGCTGCCTCTGCCCCTGCCCCAGCTCTGGCTCCTGTCCCTGCCCACCCTCCCTGCTTGGTCTGCCCATGCTTCACCTGCCTCCAGGGCAGCACAGCATGAAGGGAGGCAGGTGGCAGCGAAAACTTTATTGAGCAGCCTGTGCCCCCACAGCTATTTGGCACGGGCTTCTCCCATGCCAAGGAATATGTCAATTCCAGCAGCAATTTCCTCCTTGGCTGCAGGGGACAGGGACATGTAGTGCAGCCACAGGTAGCTCTTCAAACAGCAGCAGAGGTTGCAGAGCAGGATAGGCTTGCCCTAAGCACTCTTGAAGCTCAGGGACCCATGACAGGTTCTCAGGTTTGCCTGAGGCACAATGGCAATCAGCAAAAACAGAGCATAATGGGTTGGGCACCCTTTAGTCCATGCAAAAAGCTCCTCACAGTGCACCTGGGATACTTGCAGCAGGGGCATGCTTGGGGTGCAGAGCCAGCACAGGGGGGCTGGCCCCAGGGTTCCTCCCTATAGGACATACAGCTGCATATGGGGGATGTTGCCCACAAGGAGGTGAGGGAAGGGTGTGAGGAGGTGGGGGACCAGGTATACCAGGAGTTCCAGGCTAGGTGGCCCCAGAGCAGGAACTGCCTGCAGTGAGATCAGGACATGGCCCAGTCTGCAGGCTGCAGGAGGGGGAGATAGGTGTGTTGGCAAAGCAGCACCTGCCATCACCCCCAGGTGAGCCCCCTACCCAGCAGCCTCACCATGGTGTGTACATCTTTGGGGTTGCAGCCAGAGGCTGGGGTGCTGGACACCTGTCCCCAGACTTCACCCTCTAGGTTCCCCCATTTCACTGTACCCCACCTTGGGAGGGCGCACACCACTTGATATACTCTGGATGGGGAAAAGGGTGCTTTACTGATGGTGGGTGGGATGGGTTGTGGAGGGCCTCTGTTGTTGGGGAGGAAGTGGGGGACAGACTCTGTTATTGGGGAGGGAAGGGGGAGGAGAGTCTGTGTGTGTGGGGGAATAAATAGCTTTTCTGAGAGCAGTCGACAGTGAGCATGGTGCTGGGGGTGTATGGTGGGGTGGGAGTCTATGGGAAGCTGTTCAGGCAGGCTACAGTAGAGAGTGCAGAAGGAGGTGGTTAGCCAGCACCTCTCACACTTGGTACCCTGACTCCTCACTAGTGGGTGAGTGGCTCACCTGGGGCCTCGGGAGGTGTGTGGGGGGGTGCTGCACTGCTGTCGCTGCCACTGCTGCCACTGAAGCTGGCACTTCTGGTGCCAGGCATCTTCCACCCCCTGTGCCTCCTCTGCCCAGGGCTCATGGAAGAGCTCCCTCCAGGACTTGCAGATGTTATGCAGCACACAGGCTGTGACAATGGCCTGGGGAATGTTAGCTTTGATGACCTTGAGGCAGGCAGTGGGGGTGCACCAGTGCCAGTGTCCCTTCAGGTGCTTGAATGCATGCTCCACCAAGGTGTTTGACTGGCCTTGGCACTTGTTGAAGTATGCCTGGAGGGGGTTCAGGTGGCTGGTGTAGGGCTGCATGATCTAGGGGGGGAGCAGGTAGGTGGGGTCCTTGATGAGAAGGGATGAGACTGCCATGGCATCCAGCTGGAGGTCTGGCACCCCTGGTGTGAAGCACCCACTCTGCACCACGGTAGGCAGAGTGGAGTTGCAGAAGACAGGTGTTGCGGACACTACCTGCCCAGCCAGCACTCACATGAGTAAAGGGACTGTGTGGTCAATGATGGCCTGGAGCATGATGGAAGGGAAGCCCACTGAATGTAGTAGGGGTGGTTGCCACTGGCAGGCAGGTGATGGGGATGTGGGCCCTTTCAGGGCCCTGATGCACTGGGGGATGCCCATGGCATGTAACCCTGCCACTTCCTCCAGGGGTTCACGTATCTGGAGCACGGTGTACCCCAAGCACATCCTGGGGGGTGCCACAGATCTCCAGGACAGACTCCCTGGCAGTCACCTTGCCCATGCCAAAGATAGCTGATGTAGCACAGGCTGGTAGACATGGCCAACTTGAGCAGGGTGATGGCCAGCTGGGTATCCATGGGGACAGGCCACTGCTTGGTGGTGCCCTGCCACTCCAGGTGCAGGCAGAGCTGCTTGAGGAGGTCTGGAAAGTGACCTGGGTCATCCAGAATGAGTTGAGCCACTGCTCATCGCTCCAGGTGCCCTAGATGATGTGCAGCCTCCAGTCCTGGCTGGCCAGGTGAGCCCAGTGGCGGTGGGGATAGAGGCCCAGAAATGCATGGACAGCCCTGGTGGTGGCATCCGTGAACGCATTGTTGGCATCCCTGCCAGGGTCTGGGTGGTAGCATGAGGTCCAGGTGCCAGCATCCTGGTGGTTGCAGGGGGTGGGGGTGGCAGGGGGCCTGGGATCATATGGTGAGCCAGAGAATGATCTGGGACAGGCGGCAATGCCTACAGCAGACCAGCAGAGCGAGAAGCATGGTGAGCAGGAGCATGGGACAGTGGATGTTGCTCCCGGGGCCAGGGGCTGGAGAAGCCATGGTGTGGCAGGAAGAGGCTGTGGCGACAGAGCTGCTGCATTCTGTCACCAAGCTCTGCATGCTTCTCTGGGCCAGGAAAGCAGGTGGCCCTGGAGCAGTGCATGGGGCTGCCTTTTAAACATGGCCACTGGGCACAGGCAGCTTTGGTGGGAGACTCTAGCTTCCCCTGGTGGCAGCAAGGTTAGAGGAAACTGCTGCCATGAGTGGCAAATCTGCTCCTGTGTTCCTAAACATGTAGAAACCTGTTTGGGGTGGGTTTACTCTAAAACCAACCCCAGCCGG
>NW_005843025.1:172992-189181 GCF_000455745.1 Alligator sinensis
TTAGGAACACAGGAGCAGATTTGCCACTCATGGCAGCAGTCTTCTCCCACCCCAGCTGGTCCTGCAGCAGCACTCTGCTGCCACCAGAGGAATATGGAGGCTCCCGCTGAAGATGCCTGTGCTTGGTGGCCATGTTTAAAATGCAGCCACATGGACTGCTCCAGAGCCACCTGCTTTCCTGGTCCAGATCAGTGTACAGAGCATGGTGGCAGTATGCGGATGCTCTGTCACTGCAGCCTCTGCCCACCCTGCCATGGCTACTCCAGCCCCTGGCCTCTGAAGCAACATCCATTGCCCCGGGCTCCTGCTGACCATGCTGCTGGGCTGCTTCAGGGACTGCTGCCTGGCCCTGGTCAGTCTCAGGTTTAGTCTAGAGTAATTTACTCTAGAGTAAACCTACCCCACAGCATGTGCACGTGTATACACGCCCACAGAGTAGGATCTGACTTTGAAAGTTAACTCCTTTGTAGTCATAGATCCATTACATCAGCACTGTAAGTGACAATGATTGATGAGATTGTTCCTTTTTTTGCAGGTTTCTATTACACAAAATAAAACAAAGCTTAGCACAGGAAGCAGCAGGACAAATTACAGAATAATGTCTCTTTCCCCTGAATCTGTTCTGGCTTAGAGTAATGCCTCTTTACTTTCTCCATCTCCTCATTAGTGACATTGGCAGAAGAATGGACCAAGAGTTCTTGTTTTAATGGAAAAGATGTGGAAATAGAAAAAAAGAACAAAGTGCAGGTCAGAACCACAGCACAAAAACAAAAATCTCCCACAGAAATGGCCTCAGTCTTAGTGTGACCTGATTCCTGCATGATCATTCAAATATAGCCCCAAGCCTCATAACCCCAGCTCCTGGCAGAGTTATATTCTTACCTTATCCTTCAAGAGATATGCATTCATCTCTTGTCTGGAATGGATAAGTTACGTTTTTTTAAATGTTATCTTATGAATGCATTGCAAGCATGAATGCTGGTCTGGGATGGCTGCTGCTGATTGAAAGAATCATAGAAATTAAAGCCATAAAAAGACAACAGTAAGATTTATAAGGCTAAGGAGTTCAATTTGTGACCCACGGGCCATGAGCAACCCTCAGCTGTGCCCCTTGAGGAAGACAGTAAAAGAAGAAATTGCATGTTTGATTTTGAATTTAAAAGGGTTATCTGAACTGCACCCTGTGGGTGAGTCTACATGTAGTCGTATAGCGCCTTTGTTACTGCATCATTTAGTACTTCCATTTTGAAGTACTAAAAGATGGTGCAGTAGCAGCCCGTACTGCACCATGCACAGTTGTTTTAGGCTGCTACATTACTGTAGCAATGCATTTTAATGAGGGAGCATGTTTCTATGGCAATATAGCAGCAGCATCATGGTTTATGCCAATGGACACTATAGCACCGTAGCACATTGCTACAGTACCTTAGCCTCTTGTGTAGGTGCACCCTGTAATAACTAAATGTAAATGTCTGAATGCAGCAGGGGAATACAGCAGGGGAATATAGCAGGATTGGAGACCACCTGAACCTGGCATGTGTTGGGGAAAAATTTTTTTTACAGCCTGCCAGGGCTGCTGTGGCTGGCTGAAGGCCCAGGGCCCTCACTCAGCCTTCAACTCGAACCTTTACATTTCCCAGGTCATCACACACTCCTACCCACCACAGAACAGGGACTTCTTGACCTAGTAAAGTCTGACTGCCCAAATCATTACCAAACCCTGCCCACCCCATACCCACTATGAAAGAAAGCAGTAGCAAGAAAAAAAAAAAAAAGAAAAAAAAAGCACCCTGTGAAAGGGCCCTGTGCCCAGCTGGAAGAGTCCACAGGCAGCCACAAATTCCCCTGTTTTACTGGCCAGCCTCATGCTCAGCCCCCAACATACTACAAAAGCCTGCAGAGGGACTGGCTTCTTATGTGATAGAGCCTGAATGGTCTTGGTTGCCCCAAAAGAAAAAAGAAAAAAATTCATTTTGGCTGGGCTGAAACACCCCTTCTCTGAGACACCACAAAGGCTCTGACTGAGGCATGGGCTCAGAACTGGGGCTTGGCCCCAAAGAGGTTTTTGTATGCCATGAGAAGCCTTGCATCTTTGCACTATGTCATGGCTCTATTCAGGTGTGCACTAGAGCTCACCTGAACTTGGCATGCACTGGGGGGAAAAAATTGTTGCAGGTTGCTGCAGCTGGCTGTAGGCAGAGGGGCCATAACCAACCTTGGGCTCATACCCTTTCACTTCCCAGTAGTGGTGATGTATAGCAGGTGCATGGGCATGCTCATGCACCCCCTGCGAGCACTGGTGCACCCCCTGCTAGGGAGCATTCCCCGGTTAGGCAGTGGGTGGGTAGGGGGCAGGCAAGAATGCTGGTGCCCCCTTGAGAGCACTGGCCAGGCGGGGGCACCAGGAGAAGCAATCTCTGTGGTCCTCCTGGAGCCGATTGCACTGACTCATGGCCAATGTGCCAGTGACCTGGAAGTGCCAGTGCTGTGATCAGCTGTGCAGGAACCCCCCTAGCCAGTGTGACTGGCCATGGGGGGACCCCCCCCGGTTGGCATGATCAGCCACAGGGGGACCCTCCCCCAGTCACTAACTGGCCACTGGGGGGGGGGCAAGTGCCCCCCCCGACTCAGGAGGCACCAATTGCTTATGCATTTCAGGTCATCCCAAACCCTACACACCACAGAATAGGGCCTTGTGTCCAGCTGGAAAAGGCCACAGGCAGCCACAAATTCTCCTGTTTTACTGTCCAGCCTCATTCTCAGCCCCCAACATACTATGCAAGCCTCCAGAAGGGCTGGCTTCTGATGCAATAGGGGCTGAATGGTCTCAGCTGCCCCAAAATAAAAAAAGAAAAAAAGATTTTGGCTGGGCCGATATACTGCTCCTCGGAGACATTACCAGGGTTCTGACTGAGGCATGGGCCCAGAACTGGAGCTTGACATTGCCTTTCACAACCTGAAAGAGGTTTTGGCATGCCACACCAAGCCCTGAATCTTTGCACCCACGTATCAGTGGCAAAACAAAATTGTTGCAGCCTGCAGGGGCTGCTGTGGCTGGCTGAACGCCTGGGGCCCACCCCTCACCTTGAGCTAATACCTGTTCTTGGCCACCCCAAAGTAAAAAAAAGAAACAATACTACGTGGGACAGGTTGAGATACCTCTTCTCAGAGATTCTGCTAGGACTCTGATTGAGGCATGGGCCTAGCCAGTCATTCTGTAGTCTGTATTTGTGCATGAAGTTATTCTATCCCAAGTGCTGGATTTTGTACTTGTCCTTGCTGAATCTCATCTAACTGATTGCAAGGCATTTTCCCAGTCTATCCAGGTCATTCTGAATCTTAGTCCTGCCCTCCAGTGTCCACAATTCCAGCCAACTTGATGCCATCTGTAAATTTTCCAAGATTGTACCTTATTTCATCAGCCAAATAATTAATGAAGATGTCTTAACAATACTAGACTCAGGTCAGAACTCTGGAGAACCTCACTTGATGCCTCCTCCCATCTAGAGACTGAGCAATCGAGGACTACTCCTTTTGTATGATGATCCAACAAGTTTTGTATCCATCTTACAGTACTTTCATCTAGCCTGTATTTCATTAGCTTGTTAATGAGAATATCATGGGAGACAGTGACAAAAGCCTTGCTAAAGGCAAGGCATATCCCATCTACTGCTCTCACTTTAATCACAGAGCCTGTCACTTTACCATAGAAGGAAATTAGATTGGTCAGGCATGACTTACTCTTGATGAATCCATACTAGTTCTTAGTTCTTGTCACTTTTTTTCCCTCTAAGTGCTTCCTTTGGTACCCTTGGGTGCATCCCATCCAGCCCTGTCAAATTGAAAGCATCTAGCCTCTCTAAGTAATCCCTAACCTGTTAAAGTCATAGCATCATAAAGAAGTAAGGCTGAAAGGGACCTCCAGAGATCATCTAGCTCAACCCCCTTCCTCAGGCAGGATCATCCTTATCCAAGGCATCCCAGATCAACCATAATCTAAACTTTACATAAGGCTGCCATCAACCCTGACATAATATAAACCTAACATCATAACCTGCCACAGGTAAATCAGGAGGACCATGGCAGCCAATGTCCTGCTTCTATAATATGTTACCAATATATGGTCAAGAGGTCCTAGGTAGAGAGCCACTCTCCCCACTACAGAAGAAGGCAAAAAATCCCACAGGCTAACCAATCTGACCATGGGGTAAAAAGGCTTCTTGTCTCCAAATATAGCAATCAGTCTGACCCTGAGCAGAGGGTCAAGACCCTCTAGTCAGGAACCTCTGGCTTTGATCCGAGCAGAAGCATTGGCACACAACATTCAAAGTCCCCAGCTTTGGGTGTAGCCAACACCCAATGCTTCCAGGAAGGCTTAAAAACAACCTGACACATATAGCAGAAAAGGGAATAACCAGCAAAGCCCAGAAGCATGGGAAATACCCATGGTAGAACATAGGCATAAATATGCCTAGCCTATCCCCAAGCAGTAGCTGTCCAGCCTCTTTTTGAACATCTCCAGTGATGGAGAAACCACAACCGCCCTAGAAAGTCTATTCCAGTATTTCACTGTTGTAACGGTGAAGAAGTTTTTCTGGATATCCAATCTAAACTTACTTTGCAACAACTTCCAGCCATTGGTCCACATCCTCCTCTCTGCAGCAAGAGAAAAAAGGTGCTCTCTCTCTTCTTTCTGGTAGCCTTTCAAGTATTTGAAGACTGCTATCATGTTCCCTCTTAAGTGCCTTTTCCACAAGCTGAACTTGTCTAGCTTCTTCAGGCTCTCCTTGTGTGACTTGCTTTCCAAGCCCTTTATCATTTTTGTTGCATGCCTCTGGACCCTCTCTAACTTCTCCATGTCCTTTTTAAAATGTGGAGCCCAGAACTGCACACACTACTCCAGATGAGGCCTAACCAGTACTGAATAGAGAGGCACCATCACCTCCTGTGTCTTGCACCTAATAATGTTCTATTGAGGCATACCAAAACTGCATTCTCCTTTTGAGCAACTGCATCACATTCCAGACTCATAGTGAATCTGTGGTTTATTAAGAGTCCCAAGTTCTTTTCCACAGTGCTGCCATCCAGCCAGGCATCACCCATTTTATATTTGTATTTTTGATTTTTCCTTCCAAGGTATAGCAGTTTGCATTTGTCTGCACTGAACATCATCCTATTTGCTCTTGCCCAACTTTCCAATCTGTCTAGATCTTCCTGAATTGTGCTCATATCCTCCAACATGTTTGCAGTCCTTCCCAGTTTTGTGTCATCTGCAAACTTGTTCAAGAAGCTTTCTATGCCAGCATCCAAATCTTTAATAAACATGATGAGAAAGTGTCTAACTTTTCTAAGTAATCCCCTTGCTACTGTCAGAGAAGAAGTATGTGACATTTAAAAAAAATCCAATTTCTGAATTTGTTCATTATTTGAAATTGTTTTCCATTAAATCTACCTTATTCAACTCTGGTAGGTTATAAGCTCAAACCCCTTAGTACTTTCAAACTAAACCAGCCTGCCACTTACAGGTGATAGGCCTGTGCCATGCCTTCTCCTAGGGAACGAGAAATGAAGCATACGTAGGAGAATAAAAGTGCACACTACACTGACCCACAAACTGTTTCAAATGCAACATACTTCAGGTTTGATGAAATTGGCTCCTTCTACACACTTACACACAGCTGAGCCTATAGGTGTAATCGAGTCCTTTGAGGGGCTATGTGAAAAAATTATGAAATGCACCATTGCTGTATCTGCAGATCTACCATCCCATTCCAAAAGGCAAAGAGAGAATCCAATTTGTTCCATTTCTCTGTTTACTTTTAATTCAAATCTTTTATTTACTGAACTATTTAGTTATCAGTCTAATGAGATGAGGAAGACAATTTGCAAAGAATGAACTGTAAAACACAACTTAGAGATATTAAATTTGTTTTCTGTTTTATATTTTTATGTGCATGTAAGAGTAAATGAACTTGGGCTCCTTTATGAAGTGAGGTGAAGCAAATCAAGCCATGTATTGTATATGTTATTGTTCTAAAATTCAATATTTAATGAGGGAGACCCACAGGAGGTGTAATTGACTGAATTCTGTAAACTATATCCTCTCCTTTGCTATAGAGAGGACATTATGTTATATTAAAAAGAACTCCATAAGATCTATTTTTCCTTCTTTGGGAATTACCTGTATAAACTCAGGAGCAACCTAATGAGAAAAATGTGTCTTATTAACACAACCATGTAAGTACTGACTAGCCATTTGTTACTTCCTAGTCTAGCCAGGTCAATTGTTCCCTAGCTGACCATCTTTGCAAAATGTTTTAGATCAAACTGGGTGCATCTACATGTGCAATTAATGCAATGCAATAAACTTGTGGCACAGTTCATGCTGGAGTCAGGGGCTCCTGAGGGCAGTATTTACATGTGTGCCTGGGACTGCAGCAGTCTGAACTGGGGCAGAGCAACCCCAGGATGGCAGAGAGCCTGGGGGGTGGAAATCAGCCCTGGGCTCCACGTGGCACCAGTGGGCAGTGGAGGGGCTAGCTGGGGTATGAGGATGCTGCGGTGCAGGGCTAGGTGGCATACAGCCCCTGCACCTTAGCATCCTCATGCCACAGTCAGCTCGTTACCATCTACATGTGAGTTTGATCACATATAAGTGCTCTGCCATAGGATAGTATGGTTCCCAACAGTACTATCCTATAAAGGAGTTAATTTACTGAACTCTAATACAGGTGCACATGTAGACTGTGGTGCTTTACTGCTGAGCTAATTAGCAGGGGTCCTAGTTTTCTCTGTTTAAAAATAGCAAATACTCTGATTAAAAACCCCAAATACACATTTTTCTGCAATCAAAATGAAACACTGCTATATATATTGAGCCTACCAGTGCCTCAATCATTATAATAAAATAAATTCTAAATACCTATATATTTTGGCCTTTGATGTTGTTTTTCAACATGGAAAATCAGAGCTCCCCCTACCCCCTTCTCTTACCAGGATGCAGGTCCAGCTGTAGTTGTCCCGCCACACTGATTTGTGGCACTAAGCAGCCCTGATATGCTGGTTCCCTGCCTCTGCCCATGCCCTTGTCCCTCACTTCCAAACCACAGCCCCCCCCAGTCTTGCCACTGCCCCTAACTCCTGACCCACAGCCCCACAAACCCTGCTAGTGTTCCTCACTCCTTACCTGCTGCCCTCCACCCCCAGGCCCTCAGTGCATGAGGAAGAGGGAAGGTGTGTAGGCAAGGGGGGTATGGGCACAGGCAATGCATCAGGGGGGTGGGGAGGGCACAGTCAATGCTTGGGAGGGTGAGAGGGCATGTGCCTCCTCAGATTTCTGCACCCACAGTGGGGCATGGGGCTGCAGCTGGGCCACACCAGTTCCAGGCATAAACTGCCTCCGCAGCCCAGTGGGTGGGACCTGGCATGGGAGGGAGTACCACACCACCATGGCTGCTGAGGTGAGGTGTCCCTGCCCACCTGGCAGCAACAGGGGGCACAACTCCGTGCCACCACTGCCATGCCTCACCTTGGCAGCCATAGTGGCACAGTGCTCCCTCCTCTGCTGGGTGCCAGCTGCTGGGCCATGAAGTCAGCTCCTGCCAGGAGCTGGTTTGGCTTGGTTGCAGCCCCACATCTCACTGTGGGCACAGAAATCTGGGGGAGCACATGCCCCCCTCTGCATTGCCTGTGCCTCCCTCCATCTCCCATGCAAAGCTTGTGCCTGCCCGACCCCCTGACATGTTGCCGGTGTCCCTCACCCCCCCTCATAGATTTACTTGGTTAGAGTTACGGGAGCTGCTCTCCACTGGTGCCTGGCTGCCATGTGCATGTGTACATGCCCACACATATGTGGTATCCCTTACGTCTTGCCCCACCACCCCAGCTCCAAGCATCTCCTTGCAGGCTGGAACTCTGCCAGTCTGCAAGGGGAAACCTGTAGTTTCCCGGGTTCTTTTTTAAAGAGAAAATTTGCATTTTTCCGTGACAAATGGAATACCATAATTAGTCAACTCTGCAATAAAGCACGCATGCAGATGCACCTACAAAGTGTAACTTATTTATAAGGTAGCAAATATAGATAGGGCCCAATCCTGCAAAATATACCTGGGAGGTACTAAGTTCTGCAGCACCCAATGAAATTAGCTGGAGTTTGAGAGTATTTATAGCACATTATATGATCATTCCTTTGGCCCATATTTCTCTTAACAATATTTGATTTTATGATTGGCCTCAGAGTTAAAGCAAGCTAGGCAGCATGATAGTGTATTCGGTGTGTGCACCACAAGAGTCAAACTGCACCTTGTTAATCTTTTGATAAAATGATACTCTTGCAGACAAAGCTTTTGTTAGACATAAGAAAGTCTTGCATTAAATCCTGGCTCCACTGAAGTCAGTAGGAAGTTTGCCATTAACTTCAATGGAGCTAGGATCTCACCTTTTAATTACAAAAGAGCTTAGTCAAGATCCAGAGAGGTTTTTAGGTACCTAAAAAAGGACAGAGGTATACTTTAACATCTAAGCCCAGAAAAGTGATTCAGAAAATTCCTGTTTCAGTGGCCACAGAACCCATTTAGCACCAAAACACATTTGGTGATTACATTTTAATCCTGAAAGTTCATAGGCACCTAACTTAGGGTTCTATTCAAGCAAAGAAGCACCTCAGTCTGACAGCTATGCCCTTAGCTCCATCCTTGGTTCTGGTCACTGCTTATGTGACTGTTTTGGGGTTTGTTGTTTGTTTTTTTAATCACTGACTGTCTAATAGAAAAGGTATAAACCCAGGTCTCCCTCCCTCCCCTGAGTACCCTAACCACCTAGCTACATTGTCTGATAATGCAGCAGGGGATCATCTTCCCATTTGCTTCCTGACACCACTTTTGCAGCCCAAGGAGCAGCTCTGATGGGAGTGATCTGTGTAGCTGCTGTCCCTTCTTCAATGCTTAGCAGTTCACTCAGTCTTTTGTAAGACATTCACCATTACCTTATTCCCAGGGAGAGAAGGGTGGTAGTTCAACTCATTGCTTGAGTCTAAGAGAGTGTCTAAGGGTGAAGTTACACATCACACTTAGATCACACTAAAGGCACTTAAAATATAAATGTCACATGCTAAAGCTTGATAACTTATGCTAAATGCTCTCCGAGTGTCTCCAACTTATGCCACTTCAGGACAGGGTTAATTTTTGCCTGTGCTACTTAGCTTGTGTTAGGATAACTTCAGCTTACTCCATGCAGCAGTGGCGATGTGTAGGGGGTGCATGTGCACCCCATGGGAGCACCAGTGCACCCCCTGATTGGCCACACTCACTGCTTAGGTGATGGGCAGGGGAGGTAAGCAGGAGTGCTGGTGCCCTCCCTGCAAGCACCAGCCGTTTGCTGCAGCCACTCCCTGAAGTGGCCACAGTCACTCCCGGAAGCGGCTGTAGTGATTGGCTGCGGAACTCCCTCCGGGCAGGGCAGTGAGATCTGCTGTGGGGGAGCCCTCCTCCCCCTGCCCCTGGGCAGCAATATTGGCCATGGGGGAGACTGGTTGCAGGGGGGGCATGTGCCCCCCTGACTAAGGCGGCACCAGTTGCCCATGCCATGCAGATAAAACAAGCAATTTTCAGTCCTCCATAATTCCAGTATACACCACTCCCAGCTCCCTTCCTCCCCAGTAGAGATAAAATTTAGGTATCCTGGCTCTTAGCCACACCCCTGCTCAGTAGCCCTCTGGTGGCAAGTCGGAGCTGAGCAAGCAAGAAATGGCAATAACCCTTAACATGCGACTGCTTACATCATGTTCTAACTTTAACATACTTAACATTCCCCAGATTTAGTATGGTCTAAGTGTAATATGTAACTTCATCCTAAAACATGTGACTTTCGTCCCCCGCAATCACCCAAGAAATGGGGAGAAAAAGAGCTGCGAAGAACAAGCAGATTCCCTGCCTTAGCACAGATTAGAGCAAACCAGAGATTTCTTTAGCCAACAGCAGCTTGCAAGAGACAACACAAATTATAAGAGTCTGGCTTAATTTGAGCTGTGCCAATAACTGGGTTTTTTTAGCTCATTTAAAAGAAAGCCATATCCAAACCCAAAAACGGTTGGCTCAGAAAAAAACTATTTTTTTAAACATTTCATTTTTCTCACCAGAATATCAGTAAAATATTTTGGTAATCTGAACAAAATGTTTTATATACATTTCTGATACTTTAAAATAAATCAGAGCAATGTAAATGCTGGATTTAGGCATCATTTGCAAAATCAGTGAGAAATAAGAAGTTACATACTCTCTAATAGCATAGGGGTTGTGCGGGCCGGGAGCGACCCGAGCCCTTTTCCACGCTGCACGTGGGCTGTGGCCAGCAGCCCGGGCACGCTGGGTTGGAGAGGGAAGGCCGTCGAGCTGGAATTAGGCACAAACGCGTATTGGTAGTTTAAAAGATTGCTTACTTACACCGAGATGGCAGTGGTGCAGGCTGGAAAACTTGCTTAAGTTGCGGTTACAGACAGGAAAGATAAGAGGCGGACAAGAGTTCTAGACTCGTGAACTCTAGCCCAATCCGGCTGAAGGCTCTGAACACGCGAGCCCGTCGTGTCAACCGAAGAAAGTACTCGTCCGGAAGAGCTCTGAATAAACTCACACGAAGTTTGCTAGGCTCCGTGGGTTCTTCTGCTCACCCAGTCACACGAAGTTTGCTAGGCTTCATGGGTCCAGTTCTTTGCGTGCGGGAAGGGATACGTCTGGATTGCGCTCGGCAACGGGGAGAGGCTAGAGGTTGATCAGACCTCCGTTGCCTGCTTTAAATGCACTGGGTCCATAAGGATCCGCAGCGCTTAGAGATCTTCACACAGCGTGAAGTCTCCTCCTCCCTTGTTCGTGGAGTCCTCCAACTTGGGCGGAAACCACTCAAGCCTCTTATACGGCTAGCAAGCCAATCACTAGCCGCCACGTGTGAATAATTTAGAACTGGCCAATAATGGGACTCGAATTAGCATACAAATGGTGGGAACTCTTTGCAACGAGCATTTCTGTGCTGCAACAAAGAAATGCACCTTGCAAAGAAAGCTTCAAATTGGCGGGAAATTCTCCCTTGCACCGGGGTTCTCTTTTGCAGCAGAAAACTCCACCATGCAAGGAAGCTATAATTTAGCGGGGACAATTTAGCAGTGCCGAAGCACACAAAACCAAAAATCACACCCTTTGGGTTGTGACAGGGGTTAGGGCACTCCCAGGGAATTCAGTTGATGTGGGATCAAGTCTCCTTTAGCAGAGAGAGGAAATGAACCTAGGTCTCCCACATCTTAGATGACTCCATTAAATGGGTTGGAGTCCATTAAATAGATGGCTATTAGACCCTTTCTTCCTTTGCATTTCTGGCTTTAGGAAACTAGCTTTGTTCAGTTCACCCTATTTGGTGGATTCCCCTTGAATTCACAAGTAATGACCAAAACTTTATTTCTAGATGAAATGATTATTAACTGAAAAAGATCACTCAGCCCTAGCTCTAGGCTTTGTGGCAGCAGAGAATCAGGACGGTGTAACAGACAGACACCATCAGTGAAGTGGAAGATATACAGATAATCATAGACAGCATGTGGAGGTGGGACTGACAAATAAATACACTTGGTTTTAAATCCAAGTTATTATATACCATGCTGCAACAAATCTACTTGCTTTTGCCTTAAATGGTTTTTCAATATTTTGAGCTGTAAAGTCTAGATTTACAATAAAAACAATTAATGACACACAGTCTTCAGTGATAATGCCTAATATTTCATTCTGTCATCAATATGTAAACAACGAAGTGGATGTTTGGAAAATGGATGATTAGAATAAGCCAATATTTACAGTGTCCTAAGAAGAGGTTCCTCAAGGAACACTTAGAAGAATTATACTGGTAGAAATGAGGGGGCAAAGCTATAACCTGTTTCTTCAATTTTTTTTGGAAACTCTAGTGTTGAGCTCTACAGGTGATGAAATCAGGACCCTTGTACCTAGGGAATGGTTAGTTCTTGCTACTGATGGAAACAGTTCAAAGACTTGCCGATGAATCTCTTGACCAAGATCAAATCATTTTTGTTCACTATTTTTTGTTCGTGCTCGTGTGTGTATATTTGTTTAGTGCCTGTTGGCAAAGAATCCTTTCCAAACAAATATCAGTATTTTAGAACTTCAGGTTTTGAAACTTCTGTTTGGTTAATTCTAAAGAATGAAAATACAAAATAGTCACACTGTTAGCCATGCAACAGGGATGTACTGGAAGAAATACATGTCCTTCCCAACTGAAGAAAATGAAGCTTGTGTTTGTTATCCTTCTTTCCTTCCACCCACTTGAACATCCACTATACCAAATGATAGGCTTATTATAGGCCTACTATAGACCCCAGCCATGGGTTTACAAGTCCTCTGTGGCAGAGCAGGAGGAAGAAGATGTTAGAAGCATAATGGTTGTGAAGGCAGATGAAGGCTGCAGTAGAATGAAATCCCTAGTTGTCTTGGTCTCCTTGCTATGGATCAAGGTCCCAGTCTGTCAAGACCTGTGTGGAAGCTGATGTGCACCAGCTTTTTCACAATAAAAGAAGTCATGGGCATCCTCCATGAAAACAGTGTTTCCAGCAAATTCCTCAAGCTGACATCAATGAAGAAATCCAACATTGCCTCAGATGTGTAAGTGCAGCATTTGGATGCCTGAAGAAATGGGTGTTTGAAGATAATGATATCAGATCCAAAACTAAGCTCATGATTTATAAAGCAGTCATAATCCCTACCTTGCTGTAGAGAGCTGAGACATGGACAACATACAGGAGACATCTAAAGTTGTTGGAGAAGTATCATCAGTGCCATCTGTGGAAAATCCTCCAAATTCAGTGGGAAGGCATGTACACCAATGTTAGTGTCCTCCTGCAAGCAAACACTACAAGTGTTGAGGCGATGATCATCCAACATCAAATTCACTGGGCCGGCCATGTCATCCAGATGTCTGACCCCAGACTCCTGAAGCAAGGTATACACTCAAGAAGAAGGCAGAGAAAGTGCTTCAGGGATGTCTTTTAGACCAACTTAAAAAAAATGCAACATCAATATCAATTTTTGGGAGACTATTACCCAGGACCTCTTCAAATGGAGGAAGAATCTGCTGCAGGGATCTCACTACTTCTCAGTATACTAATATATATTAGTGTTGTTTCATTTTAATCATGGTAAAATGAGGATTTGGGGTTACTTTCTTTAATCTGAAAATTGGGGATTTTTTTATCAGAGGAAACCATTATCCCTGCTGATGAAGCCTATTTGGGATCAAGTAACCCCAAATCCACATTTTTCTGTGATTAAAATGAACGCTACTAATATATATATTAGTGTACTGAGAAGTACTGAGATTCTTGCAACTGACTCTTCTCTGTTTCGGGAGATCCTGGGTGATAGCCTCCCAAGAACTGATATTGTTACATATATATTAGTGGTGTTTCATTTTAACATATATATTAGTGGTGTAAAATGTGGATTTGGGGTTTCATTTTTAATTTGAAAATTGGGGATTTTTTTTTTTAATTAAAAAATTGGGGATTTTTTAATCATAGAAAACCAGAATCCCTGTTCATCAGCCATCTTCAGACACACAGATAAGACAATCATGGATGACAATCTTCCTCGACTGAGAGGGATTGCTGAACAAGAAATAACAAAGGAGTTCTTTTACAAGATGCACAGTGATCATGCCAAGACCCTGGTTTGGCATTTAAGGTCCATCCCAGGACTGGGAATACACACACACAGGGAGCGGGGAGGGGGAAGGAATTTAACCCCTTCAAGACTGGAGGATCAGGAGGGCCCAGAACCCCAAAGGATGCCTTGAATCTAGCAAAGAGTGCCTTGAACCTAAAAAGTTTGAGAATCACTGATCTAGAAAGAAAGAGTGATCTGATCTTGGGTTTCTCTGGATGGACCTTGGATGGTGACTGCAACAGGAGCCTTTGCAGAGCTGAGTGCCAGGGAAGCAGAACCTTTATAAGGGTTTTCAACCCCATACATACATTACCCTGACTCATGTGCCATTAACAGGAGATGAGCTGTTAACTATGACTTAGGCGGTCCATGGTACCTGTCTGTGTGCCTGTCATGACTCCACAGTAGGAACAAATTAACACCGAGTGAAACGGAGACTAAGCTGCCTTGATTTCGTTTTCATTTGTATTGTGGTAACTGGGGTGCAGTGATGGTAACTGCAGAGTAACAGAAGCATGTAAATCCCTGCCTCCCATTACTTGAAATCATACAATGTGACTTTAGGTTGGGGGATTTAGTTGGAGCCATGGCGCTCAAACTTCACTTTTTACTGTCCTGACTCCTTTTAGAGTCACCAGCCTAGTTTGGGAACTGCTGGGCTGTACCTTACTGGATGTAAAAAAAGCGCTTGTAAGACACCGCTTAAGTTAACCCTCAGTTCAAGGGACACAGTTCAATCTTATGTAATTCACTATGACTCAGAAGACCAACAAAGCATATTTTTGGCAAAGATAAAGAAAAATGGCAAGAAGACAAAGGAGCCTAGAGTTAAATGTGGGTGTACTTTTAATTTTTTTCAAGCAACGTAGGTATGTGCGTAATCTTGAGTAATAAAGAATGCATGGTGCCTATGGTCTTTTATGTATCTGCAGTAATCTTCCTGCTAATTCAACTCCATTACCTGGTGAGCATTCCAGATGTTACGTGTGGCCGGGAGGACAGACTCAAAACATTCAACTTAGTGAGATAATTACTTGCAGGCTGCTAATTAGATCGACAATCCTGTTTCTTTAACCACCATGAAAGGCTCAGTGATAATCCATGAACCTTTGTTTGAGAACAACTCCATTATAAGAACTGCTTGACTTAAAAAACTCCCAAGGATGACTCAAAGGAAGTCCTGAGAATTTTTAGGATCCTCACAATAAAATTCTAGGATAGGTAAAGATAAATTTCTAACAGCCTTTAATAAATGCAAAGGAAACAGTGTCAATATTTAATAGGCAGCTGTTTACAGGACAGGAGATGGTTAATTCTACCTTTATTTTCTTAAATGAAGATGTGAAACAATACTTTGGTATGCCTGGAAACAGCATGTTTCCATCGCCCCTTTTCTGCTTGTCCTTACCTGGCTGTCTTCTATGTTGCTTTCTCTGCTTGCTGATTTTCTTAGAAGGCTTTTTGTCCTGGATATTAATGAGTAATGAAAAAAACAATGTGGAAGTATTAAGAGGAAGTGATAATGGCAATTAAACAAAAAAATGTTTTTAACATGGTGTGCTAGGCTAAGGATGATCCAACTGGGTGAGATGTGAATGACACTTAGCAGATCTTGCTACTTCTGGGTTCTAGTAAAGTTGCCTCTCAACATTGTTTCCAGAAATTCTTAACTCTTTTTACTTGGGCTTGAGAGTCAAAGAAAACAAAACCTTAAAATAATTTTAAAAAGCCATTCATTTGGAATGCTTCTAACTTTTCTTTTCTTGTTTTGAATGAAAAATATTGTAAGAAACGTAAAATAAATTAATCCCAGAATTCTTTTTTCTGGGTCAAGTAAGCGAGGATGGGAGAAGAGCAGTACCTGTTTACCATGAAGCAAAGAAGTGGGACTAATAACTGGCTTTCAAAGGCACAGAACAGCAGTTTGAATTTGGTGATTATGTTTGCAAAATTTAAGTGTCCAAATAAATCAGAAAAAGGTGTAAATCCCACATACGCCTGAATGGTCCATTTCTCACAATGCTTATTCTGGTGTGAGGCTGGTAAAACTGATATTTTCATGTCAGCATATCTGTTATTTTGGTATATTCCTCTTCCATTGTACAGTAAAGTTATCAATGTCAGTTTTGCTACATAAAGGACCTGTTTACACACATCACTGCACGGATGCCTAATTTACTGTGCAGTAAGTACATACTTCTACACATGCACATGCTTACTGCCAGATTAAGGGCGTATGCCACTCTTATTTGATTGCATTTTGGTTCCTAAGCGCTATCATGAATTGTAGTCTATACATATATGCTAGGCTGAAACAAAAGGGAGTTTCTAGGTCTGGCTTCAGTACTTAGTAGAGTGTGATAATCTTTAATCCATTTTTTTAGTACAAATGCTCTTTAGTGTCTATATTTTGGTAAGTAAGTTAAAAAGCTGTTCTCTCTCTTTCTGAGGTTTATATTATGCTGCAATTGCCTTTT
>NW_005843025.1:189191-206895 GCF_000455745.1 Alligator sinensis
TCTTGAGGACCTTTCCTTTGTGTGTCATTCTTATGAAAGAGTTGTAGTGGAGCTCTTTGAAAATCTGTTCTTTGGAAATCTGCTCAGGGCCATAAATGTGAGAGATAAATTCTTCATGAAAGAGACAGGCCAGGTCCTTTGGGTTGATGTGATATCTTTTATTAGATCAACTGAGTAGTTGGAAAAAACTTTTTTTTTCAACTACTCGGTCTAATAAAAGATATCACATCTACCCCAAGAACCTGGCCTGCATATATCCTTAGACCAACATGGCTACAACCAAAAACTAGAGGTACACCGATACATTGGTCCCATATCAGTTTGGCATCAATGTAAGGAAAATTGAATGTATTGGCAATCAGCTTTTTTTGGCTGATGTGGCTGATAATGCCACCAATAAATGCCCTGTGCATGTGTGCAGCCACAGCGCAGCACACAGATGGCCAGGAGCACAGCCTGGCAGCATGGAGAGCAGCCAGGTCTGGCTGGTAAGTCTCTTATGAGGGAAAGGGTGGTAGGGGGGCAGATTGAGGTCCCCATGGTAAGGGAGGGAGTGGTGCTGGGGTTGAGGCAAGGGACAGGGGCAGGCACTGCACAGCCAGGCAGGGCATAGGATAGAGCAGCGAGTGGCTCATCCAGGGGGTATGGAGTGGGAGGGTGGTTCCTGCCACTGCATGCACCCTGGGAGGGCATGGGGCCTGAATCTGAATGCGGGGTGAGGGCAGGCTGCTGCTGTGGGCTGGGGTCGGGGTGGCACCAGGCTTTTCCTAGCAGGGGGATTGTGCCAGGCTGCCCTTGGGGTGGGCAGTGGCAGCACTGGGAGGGGGGTTGGGAGGGCTATGGTGACTTTTGGGGTGGCTGCAGCCCCCCCCCGTAGCCCCATTCCCAGTGCCATTGCCATCTGCCCCGAGTGCAGCCTGGCTCAAACCACCGCCAGGAAGAGCCTGGTGCTGCCTCAACCCCAGCCCACAGCAGCAGCCCGCTGTCACCGCATGCACAGATCCAGGGGCACATGCCCCCCATGCCCTCCTAGGGTATGTGCAATGGTGGGAGCTACCCTCTCACACCTCCTGGATGAGCTGTGGCTCTGTCCCACAGCCTGCCCTGCCCTGGCTGCACAGTGCCTGCCCCAGCCCCAGCCCCACTCCCTCCCTCACCATGAGGGACTCAATCTACCCCCTGCCCACCCCTTCCCTTCCCCCTTGCTGTTTCCCCCACAACAGACTTACCAGCCAGACACCACTCTCCAGGCTGCCCAGCCTCATATTGGAATCAGATCAGTATTGGAGGATACGGCTTTTTTAAAATTAGCCATCAGTATCAGCCCAAAATTTCTCTATTGATGCACCCCTACCAAAAACCCAGCATCATGAAAGAGAATGTTTTCAAAAGCATGGTCCCACTGCTGCTAAATCTGTTGGATCCTAATATGATCAGGGTAATGCCACTGTTATTAATTCTACCCCATTAAAGAGCCCAAATTCTCAGACTTTCTTTCTTTACCTTCCAAGGCTGCATCCTCTCAAACCTTTTCAAGTGATCATACTTCTGTACAGATGGATGGAGGGGTCAAGATACCACCCTGTGGAGTTGCTTCTGATTCTCCACATGGTCAGCCCATTAAGAATCAACTCCATTAGGTGGAAGAGACAAATAGGAATGGCTCAGAAATATATATGGCCTTTAGCAGACTGCTTCCTTGTAACAGATATGGAAAGAGGGATCTGTGACAGCCAGAAACAGAGGGATTAATAAGCAATAAATATGTGCTTCTTGGAGGCATTTCATATTTTGCCTAATAGGCAATATTAACTAATATAAAGCTTGTAAGCTCGTAACCCGCAAATGTAACTTGTCTGTCATAAGTTTAACCAAAATGATAAAACTAATTGTTTGTGGAACTGACTGGGCCCCAAAGGTGAAGCAGTAGCTGCAAGATTAGCTGACCTATCGGTTTTTGCTCAGGGTTCAGTCTTGACGATAAAAACTGGATCCAACCGCCTGGCACACCCAACACATTCCAGAAAAGCACATTCCATGAACCATATTCAGAAAAACCTAAAAGGGTTGGGTTTAGTAATGTTAATTTCAAAGCTAAAAATGCTGCATTGTAATTTGCTTATTAGATAAACTCGAGTCTGGGTAGTAACCTTTTTATGATAATTTTTAACACCTTTCAATCCCATGGGGTAACAGCTATAGGGCAAAATTGTAAGTGGCTCTAAAGCCAACAGATTAGAGTAAGACTATGTATAAAAAGTGCATGCATCAAGTGACCAGCAGGAAGGAAGGAACAGAAC
Source organism: Alligator sinensis (assembly GCF_000455745.1). NCBI lineage: Eukaryota > Metazoa > Chordata > Crocodylia > Alligatoridae > Alligator > Alligator sinensis. The sequence goes on from NW_005843025.1 coordinate 191,492, forward strand.
AGTCATTGCTATTCCAAGCCTGGACTCTGGACTCCTGGTGTAAGTGAGGATCAGATCCTGATCAAGGGATCTTCCCCGGTAATCCCTCCAACAGCATCGATCAGGGACACCTGACTTCACTGGAATCACTTGGCGCGCACCTGGCATCGAGGGACTATCAAAAAGTTGCCAACCCATGTCTCTCTATCTGTTGTTTTGAACAGCCCAGTGGCTGATACCCTTGCAGTGCCCAGTTGGCCTGCGACAGATTGATCCATCTATGTGTTGTTATTATCTGTTATTATTTACTATTAGCTCTTTAATACTGCATTATCTGCTTATCACATTTATCTTTCTGTTAACTATTATGTGTGTAAGCTGTAATAAATTTGCCTTTGCTTCACTCCCAACTCTGCCTCCTCGATCCCAAACCAAACAGCCCGGTGGCTGATACAGTTGCAGCACCCAGTCAGCCTGCAACTAAATTGATACACTCACAGTGCCTAGCTGGCCTGTGACAGGGATCCTAAGGGCCAGGAAGAACACTCCCGATAACATTCATCTTCTGTGTGGCACCAGCACTTTTATAATGTTACCAGCTTCCATCTCCATTAAGACTTGAAACCCTCCTGCTTTGTAGAGCTCTATAGAGACCTCATAGGAAGGTACTCTAATTCTGGGATGCCTCCTCAGTCAGGGCTAGAATGCCCCTCTAGCCTGAGGGTAAACCTTCTTATTCCCCAAGCCCCTCCACTTTTGACCAGCCAGACCTATTGCCTGAGCACTGGGGCTGCTTATTAGTGGAAAAACAGATATTTTTCCCTTTAAAGGAGAAAAACCGTATTTTCCCCTTTGAACCAGGAAAATACATTGTATAGGTTTCCCCTTGTAGGCTGGCAGAGTTCCAGCCTAAAAGGATCAGCTTGGGGCTGGGAAGAGTGCAGGGAGGGCAGTTGGAGGCAGGGGGCACCATTTGTGTGTGCAAACACATACACATAGCCAACAGTATAGCCAGGCAGGGTGGTGGGAGCAGCCCCAGCAGCTGGATACAAGTAGGTCTATGGGATTGGGGGGGAGGGGCGTGTAACAGGTCACCCTCCCCAGCGCCATCTTTCCTGTTAATCTGCGCCTCACGTGGGCTGCCCTTGGAGTCTTCTTTGGAGCTCTTATGTCCTGCCCTCTACTCATCTGCCACGTCTTGATGGAAATTATTGTTGATGTTCTTGTGAGCGGGAGACTGTCTACTGTATTTTGTATGTTGGGGTCTTTCGCCTACATGGGCCTGACCCTTGTTTTCTCTAGTGAGGCCTCCCCGCCCAAAACCCATCAAACAGGGTTTGACTCTGAGGCTCTAGCCTTTTCCGGTGTCGGGCCTTGTTACAATTTGACCCCCTGGTCCTTGGGCTCTCCACAGCCCTGTCTTGCATTGCCTCACTAGCGCTTGGGCTCTCCGCTCCCTGTCTCACACTGCGCCTTCACTGGCACTCGGGTTCTCTGTGGCCCTGTCTCACCCTGCGCCTCCTTGGTGCTCAGGCTCTCTGTGGCCCTGTCTCACACTGCGCCTTCACTGGCGCTTGGGCTCTCTGCATCCCTGTCTCGCACTGCGCCTTCACTGGCGCTCGGGCTCTCCGTGGCCCTGTCTCGCACTGCGCCTCACTGGCGCTCAGGCTCTCTGCGGCCCTGTCTCGCACTGTGCCTCACTGGCACCTGGGCCGTCCACAGCCTTGCAAAGTGCTGCGCCCTCTCTGGCACCGGGGTTGGTACACTCCCAAATTCTGCACCCTCTCTGGTGCAGGGTTGGTGCACCCCCCAAATGCTGCACCCCCTCTGGTGCTGGGGTTCCCACACTGCTGTGGGTTCCCTATGAGGCCTCCTCCATCCCCTAATAGCCTCACCCAAGCCACCAGTGTTAGTCAATAATCAAAAAGGAAAAACTAATAACTGCCACTAGTCCATATGATCAAGCAAAGCAGCAGATCAGTTTACATTCACAGGGTTTGTGCTTCAGCTCCCTACTGTCGGCTACAGTCCTTGTTGTGGTGCGGCTGCCACCTCTCCAGCTGCCACCTCTCCACAGCTTTGTAGTTCCCACCTTTGGACCGCTCACCCAGCTTCTCTGTGGAGCTCTCAGAGGCACTCCTTCCCTTTGGCTGCTGTCCCCCTTACTGCTGCCTTGCCCAGGGTTTTTATAGTCCTGGTCCTTCTGGTCACCTGACTAGCTGGCTAGGTTAAGCATTTAACCCTTTCCTTACCAGCACTCTGTGCCCAGAAAGTTCTGGCCAAGGGTGTCCGGGAATGCCTGCTTGCCAAAAGGGTGGCGTACGCCCGGTGGAAGGGGGGTGTAATCTCCAAAGAGGAGTATACCTCCTCTGCTCGGGCCTGCAGGCGGGCTGTTAGGAAGGCCAAGGCGGAGATAGAGCTCGGATTAGCGTCCAGGATTAAGGATAACAAAAAGTCCTTTTTCAAATATATTGGGAGGATGAAGAAGGCGCCGGGTAATGTGGGGCCCCTGCAGGATATGCGGGGCAATCTGGTGGTTGCGTCAGAGGATAAAGCGGACCTCTTTAACCAATTCTTCACCTCCGTTTTCTTGTGCAGGGACCGGGACTTCCCTGCTGTGATAGAAGCCGGACGCGAGGGGATCGCCTTCAGACCTCAGGTTGGGGAGGACCGGGTTAGAGAGCTTCTGGAGGGGCTGGACGCGTTCAAGTCAGCGGGTCCGGATGCTCTCCACCCCAGGGTGCTGAGGGAGCTGGCTGGGGTTATTGCAGGGCCCCTGGCACGGCTCTACGAGCGATCGTGGTGCTTGGGCCAGGTGCCAGACGATTGGAAGGTAGCTAATGTGGTCCCCATCTTCAAAAAAGGGAAAAGGGAGGACCCGGGCAATTATAGGCCCGTCAGTCTTACCTCAATCCTGGGGAAGCTCTTTGAGAAGATCATCAAGGAGCACATTTGTGATGGGCCGGCATCCGAGATGATGCTCAGGGGCAATCAGCATGGATTTATTAGGGGGAGATCATGTCAGACCAACCTGATTGCCTTTTATGATCAGGTCACAAAGGCCATGGATGCAGGTGTCGCGGTGGATGTAGTCTTTCTGGACTTCAGCAAGGCCTTTGACACCGTCTCTCACCCCATCCTAATTAGTAAACTAGGCGACTGTGGCATAGATGCCTACACGGTCAGATGGATTGCAGATTGGCTGAAGGGTCGCACTCAGAGGGTGGTGGTGGATGGATCATATTCGACTTGGGGGGAGGTGGGTAGTGGAGTCCCTCAGGGCTCGGTCCTGGGCCCTGCGCTGTTCAATGTCTTCATCAGCGATCTTGATGTTGGGGTGGAGAGCAACCTGTTTAAATTCGCTGATGACACCAAAATTTGGGGGGAGGTGAGCACGCTAGCAGGGAGAGAGAGATTGCAGAAGGATCTGGATAGGTTACAGGGGTGGGCAGACAGGAACAGGATGCGTTTCAATACGGACAAGTGCAGGGTGCTGCACTTGGGTAGTAGGAACCAGCAGCACACTTATAAGATGGGGAGCTCCCTACTTGAGAGCACGGAGGCGGAAAGGGATCTTGGTGTCATTATTGACTCCAAGATGAACATGGGCCGACAATGCGAGGTCATGGTTGGCAGGGCTAACCGGACCTTGTCGTGCATCCACAGGTGCATCTCGAGTAGAGCCAGGGAGGTGATCCTCCCCCTCTATGCGACGCTGGTCAGGCCGCAGCTGGAGTATTGTGTCCAGTTCTGTGCGCCCCATTTCAGGAGGGATGTGGACAACATGGAGAGGGTCCAGAGGAGGGCCACCCGCATGATCCGGGGACAACAGGGCAGACCCTACAGTGAGAGACTGCGGGACTTGAACCTATTCAGCCTCCACAAGAGAAGGCTGAGGGGGGACCTGGTGACCGTCTATAAACTCACTAGGGGGAACCAGAAGGGTTTGGGGGAGACGCTGTTTCCCCTAGCCCCTGCTGGCATAACAAGGAATAATGGGCACAAGTTGATGGAGAGGAGGTACAGATTGGACATCCGAAAAAACTACTTCACAGTCAGGGCGGCTAGGAGCTGGAACCAACTTCCAAGGGAGGTGGTGCTGGCCCCTACCCTGGGGATCTTTAAGAAGAGGCTGGATACTTACCTGGCTGGACTCATTTGAGTCCCGTTTTTGTTTTTAGGGTGAGTGGTTTTGTTTGTGTTTTTGGGTTGTTCTCCCGCCCTGGCGGGGGGTCGGGCTAGAAGATCTATTAGGTCCCTTCCGACCCTGAAACTATGAAACTATGAAACTATGAAACTGCTTTCTGGTGACAGGGTTAGGGTTCCCTGTTACAGGGGGATTGGTGTGCCAGGTCTTGGGGACCATCCATGCCCCAGGCACACCCATTGGCAACATGTCAGGGGGGTATAGGGAGCATGTTGCCTCTAAATTTCTGTGCCAAGAGCAGGGCATGGGGCATAGGGCTGCAGCCTGGCTGGACTGGCATCAGGCAGGAGCCACCTCTGAAGGTAGCAGGCAGGACCCAGCATAGGAGGGAAGAGCAGAGTTGGGAGATTTTGTGCTGCCTCTGCTGGAAGCCCTGTGCCAACTGCACCCTGAAAACCATGGCCACCAAGCTGAGGTGCCCCCTGCCTGCCTGGCAGCAGTAGGGGGTGGCAGCAGCAGTGGTGTGGAGTTCTGCCTGCCCCGCCCCACTGTGACAGCTCCACTCCACTCCACCTTCCTATGTCAGGTCCTGCTCGCTGGGTCACAGGGGCGGTTCCTGCCTGGTGCCGGTCTGGTGAGTTTGCAACACTGTGCCCCATACCCAGCTGTCAGTTGCAGAAATTGTCAATCGTGTCACTTATGCCCACAACTCCCTGCCCCACAAGCCCACCCCCTGCTGCACGTACCCACCCCCTTCCCCACACATTGGGGCCTGGGTGGGACGGGACAGCTGGAGATCCCCTCCAGCAGGGCTGGGGGGGAGGGGGCTGCAGGTCAGGAAGGAAGGGCACTGGCAGGATTTCCACCCCCAGCTTGCTGCTTCCTCCTCTGCCCCTGTCTGAGCTGAGGCAGTGCCCTGCCTTGGGGTGCTGTGATGCTCCCCCCACCTGAGTGCCCTGGGCAGTTGCCCTCACTGTCTACCCCTAAGTCCAGCTCTGCCTGCAGGTGGCAGGGCAGGGGGGTGAGGGTCATTTTGGCAGGGCTGGGGGGGGCAGGTGGAACTCTGCCACTCCCCGACCCCAGTGGGAGGTGCCATCAGCCCCCTGCCTTATCCCCTGAGCACAGAGAGGTGGCCACAGTGGTTCACAGTGGCAGAGCTGTGGACCCAAGCCTCCTCCCCGTCACCCTGAGGGACTGCCTAGGGACTTCTTCACAGCCCATCCCATCCCTGCCAGGGAGCCTGCCTCCAGCCTTTCATGCTTTCACAGCTCCTGCAAGCATGCTCTCAGCCTCCCATTGCTCCGCAGGCTCTGGGAGCCTGCCTATCCCCCTCCCTCTCCAGATCCCACATGCTACAACTGCATAAAGTGTTAAGAAAACTTTGTAAATAGGCATTTGGAACTAGCTGACCTGAAAGAAACGTGGTTGTAAGAATAAGAGTCCACTAACTGAGAAAGCAGTGGTATTTATTTACAGCTGTCTACCTACATTTAATTCCATTCTCTGTTACTCGATCGTAGATTAAAGGAGTAAAAAAAGAAGAAAAGCATCATAGAAATTACAAGTTCAGAGAATATCACCAGGATTTGCGATAGAGCAGTGAGGCATGTGGTAGCATTTGTGGTAGCATATATCATTTTGGTTTTGTCTGTCTTCATGTGAGACAGTGGTTTTTATAGTTAAAAAAAAATGTTATATGCAGTTTTAATGAAGACTGAATTGGTCACCTCAGTTTGATTGGTGGGGTAACTGGTGGCCTCCATTTAACCAGTAACCCCGGTGTAACCAGTGACATAAGTCTAACTGGTGACCCCAGTGATTTTTTGCAGCTTGGTTCCCATTGTGGTTTAGTGGGAGCAATAGGGCAAATGACGGTTCAGTTCCAGTTCAGGTTCAATTCAAAACACCATTTCAAACCAGTTTTCAGGTCTTGCCTCTCTGGCTCATGGTCAGGCCGATGCTGTATTGGAGTCAGATATGAATTTTCCCATGGTCAGATTAGTACAGACTGGAGGGGGTTTGCTTCCCTCTGCAGCAGAAGGGGCATGGCCTCTGCCTTAGATCTCTCAGAACCTGCTGAGGGGTTGCACCAGGGTGAGCCCTGCAGGCAGTGCTAGCTGGCACCTGGCAGCCTGGCGGTCCTGTGTTGCCCCCAGGCCTCTGCACCCAAGTTCCCAGGCTCCAGTAGGGCTTGCCACACTTTGCTTTAGGATGGGCAGGGGCTGCAGGTTAGGAGTGAGGGGTACTGGCTGGGCTGGGGGCCCTGTGGCTTGGGAGTGAGGGGCAATGGATTGGGCAGGGACAAGGCACTGGCATGTCAGGGCTGCTCAGTGCCACAAAACAGCAGGGGGGACAGCTGCAGTTAGACCTGCATCCTGATGCAGGGGGGAAGCTGCTGCTGGGAGGGAGTGAGTGGGGGGTAGGCAAGGGCTGTGGGTCAGAAGTGAGGGGCATTGGCAGGGTTGGGGGTCATGGGCTGTGGCTTGGAAGTGAGGGGCAGTGACATATCAGGGCTACTCAGTGCCACAAAGTGGGATGGGGCGGAGGGGGAACAGCTGCAGCTGGACCCACGCCCTGGTGAGCAAAGGGGCACGGGAAAGCTCTGATTTTCCATGATAAAAAAAAAGAATCAAAGGCCAAAATATAGAGGTATTTAGAATTTATTTTATTATAATGATTGAGGCACTGGTAGACTTCCAAATTGCTTTAAATTTGTAAACATATCAATAAAACATTCCATTCAACCAATACCTATATATATAGTGGCACTTCATTTTAATCATGGAAAAACGTGGATTTGGGGGGTTTTAATCAGAGAATTTTGGATTGTTTAATAGAGAAAACCAGGCTCTCTGCTTATTAGGCTTTGCAGCCCTACCAGTTGCCTGCTTTTGGGCAGCAGTCACTTGAGCATTCAGTCAGCCCGCAGGGCAGAACCACTGGCCATTGGAAGGGCCTTATCCCTTCTGCTTGGGCTGTTTGCCACGCAGGGTTTCTCCCCGGATGCCCTTGCAGCTGCTTTTTTCCTCCCTTGAATTCCCTTTTCTCTGGGGCACAAAGACCCTGCTCTTAAAGGGCCCTTGTTGGTGCTGATGGCCTTCTAGCATTCCCCCAGTAACAGGGCAAGTGTTCCCTGTTAAAGTGTGCTTTTCAGCTAAGAAGCACACAACAGCATGTGCTGCTTTCCTGGCAAAGGTCTTGTGTTAGCTTGTAGGTGAAAATAAATAATACCCATGATCTCTGGTACCTGGAAGAAAATAAAGCCAGGCCAGAGATTGTTGCTTCTGTTGTTTCATTCCCCTTCCATTATATGTCTGAATGCATCAGTGACAAAAGTATGCGTAGAACAGATTCATAATTCCACAGGAAGTTCCTTGCTGTGAATGACAAGTGAAACGACTTCATTTTGGGTGATGAATGCATCCAGTAGAGTACTATACACCTTGACTTCTATTGATTTCACTAGGAGCTGCAGGTGGTAAGGATTTTGCAGGATAAGACCCTGGCAGAGAAAAATATGCAGGAGTCATATATTTGTTAATCTCATGTTTTTAGGTATCTCTCTCATTATTTCTGGTCTTCAATATAACCCTGATCTCTTGTGGCAATTTATATAACAATTTCCTAGTAACAATTTAGATTAGTCAAGGCTGAATCTTAAAGGGGTCAAGTTTTTATTCAGATTTCAATTTAAAAAAATGGATACTTGTGTAACCTGGGTGGTACTCCAAAAGGTAACCCCCCCTCTCCAATTGAAGGGATCAAAGCAGGTGCACAAGTGCTGTGGGAGGTGTAGGGACTCTCCTCCCCCTATAGAGCAGAGCCAGACCACCACTGGGGACTTAACCATATACCTTTTAATGAGGGAACAATACTGGGAACATAACAAGCATAATCAGGGGGTATAGGGGACACTACAATGCCCCAAGGGGGCAGGATTCAACAAAGGTTAGACACTTACAATCATTGACAAAAGACAGGGTTAACAAAATATAAAACACAAATAACAGAGCAAACAATACTGGTTGGGGAAATATAAAAAGGACCAAATACATAATGGCAAAGGACAAAAATATAGGGCCTAGGTACCTGGAGAGGTAGAAAGGTGGAAAACACAATGGCTCCTTTCAACTCACCCCAGCTGGGACGTAAACTCAGGTCTCCCACGTGGTAGGCAGGAACACTGCCACACAGCTACCAGTGCTGGTACTATTCCAAGCTGCTAGGGATCTTGACCTTCCTGGATCCCTGGCCTCATGCCGAGCTGTCTGGTCTCTGATTGGAGGGGCTGGAAGCCGACCTGGGAACCCCTCAGGTCGCTGCTCAGATCCTCCTGCTGGCCACAGCCTCTCGTAGGGGACCCTGGAGCCCAGTAGGAAGCCTCTCCTGCTGGCCACAGCCTCTCATAGGAGATCATGGAGCCCAGCAGAAAGCCTCTCTTGCTGGCCACACGCCATGCTGCTGTGGATCCAGCTACTGCCTGCAGGTCCTGCTCCTTCAGGCTCTTCTGGGGCAACTGCTTCCACCCTGCTAGCTCAGCTCTTTGAAGCTCCTTCCTCATAGTCCCTCACTGGTCTCTCTCCTGAGTCAGCTGTGCTGCCCCTTTTATCCCCCTTCAGGTGACCCAAGGGGCCAATCAGGGGACATGTTGGGTGAATCTCTGGGGCCTGATTGGTGAGGAAAGGGAATCCCAAGTCCTCCAATCATCTTTTGCCCTTTCAAAACCCCTGGGCTAGGTCACTGCCAGCTAGCCCGTCACACTTGTTCAAAGTGTCTGAATTCATTGGGCACATCCCAATGAACGTGCATGTGCAGTTTGCAGTGCCTCAATGCTGTCTGAGGTACTGCAAAGTGCATGTGGCTCACATGTACCCATTGGCCCACATACACCCATTGGGGATCCCGGTGTTAAAAAAAAAAAAGCTGCTAAAAAAATCGACGTGGTGCACATGGCAGCAGTGTGTACTACCAGAAGTGGTGCCTGGCTGGCAAGAGCGGGGCTGCTGGCCATGCTCTGGCTGCTGGCCAGGCACCAAGTGGCCAGTTCAGTGCTGCTGCTACCCTGGGAAGCCCCCAGGACAAGCTGCTGGAACCAGCACAGGTGCTGGCCCCAGTCTCCTACCCAACCCGAGTCAATTTGCCATGTGCCAGAGCACACATGCAGGGGTGTGCCCTGGGAAAAAAAGCAACAGCACAAATATGTGCCACTGCTTTTTGGCCCATGGGAAATGCATGCCCCTGCATTTGTGCATGTGTCTGAATGCACCACTTTTGTCTAAAAAAAATTGACCAGAGAGCTTGTGATGTTAGGTTTACTCTATATATGCATAGCTTTTGTACTTCTGCTTCTAATTCCATCCACACCTAGGAAATGCAGGACTGCAGCGCTGATGAAAAACAAAGAAAAGAAATAAGACTGGTTCAATTTCCTAAAAAGGTTTTGTTTAGATGTGGGCAATCAACTTTCTGACTCTAATTTATGTCTGACATTATAATTGCATTTTCTTGTTTATCGACTACGTGCTTTTGTAAACACAGTTTAAAAATTCTCCTACAAAGAGATGGAAAAGATTTGTTCATCCACCCCTTTAGTCAGAACAAGAAGGGATTGCAGTGTCCTTGAGAAAAGGGTTTCATATTCATATTCTCTTTACAAGCTTGCAACCTATTTAAAGAAGCAAGGACATTAAAAGAAAATGAATTTACTTTCAAAATTGTATTGCCCTTATCCTCTCTCCTTTCTGATTTCATACAACTAAAGCATAAGTACTTGGAGATGTAGAGAAAATGCTTAGGTTCTGGATGTACAAGAATGGAGTGCCTACCCTGCTATTTAAAAAGACATACACTTGAGAAACTTTTGGAGAATATTATCTCTTATGGTCTCAGAAAAGGAAATTCTAATCTTCAGACTCTTACATTGCTTCTCCTATTGTTCCTTTGCTTCCTGAGGATTGAGCTGGATATCACTGGAGGTGCTTATTTGTGTCAATGGTCTGGTTTGTAACTCAAGGGCAAGGCCCTGGCTTGTAATTATATCCATGGGACCAGACTCTTCAAAGTACAGGCAGTCCTTGGACTTATGACACAATTGGTTCCTGAAAACTACATCTTCAGTCAAAACGTTGCAACTCGAAACCGATTGTCAACAATGTTATAAATGGGGGATTGGTTCCTGAACCAAGGGTCCCGATACCCTATTTTCACCAAAAATAACCCAGAGTTTTGTACAGTACTCAGTCAATTATAGATGAGTAATATAGGTACATTTATTTATTTTATACTGTACTGGGACTTATCTTTTTTCACTACAGGTAGTGCTGTAGTGGTAGCAGTGACCACTGCGGGCAACCAGGTAGGGAGGCATGGAGGGCCTGCCCCACCTCCAGGGGCTTAAGCCTCCAAAAATGCACCCTCCCACCTGGGCTTAAGTCTCCCTGGCTTTCGCCACCCCACATGCCCTGGTGCCTCCCCACCCTGCCAGTGACCTGACCCCTCCCCACACTTTCCATGGGGCAAGCCAGGCTCTTCCCTGCCTGGCAGAATGGCCTGCTTCCAGGAGAAGCAGTGGTGGGCCTGATCGTTGCTGCTACTGAGCTTCCCTGCCTGCCCCAGGGCTGGGGGGCATCCTGCTGGCAGGCCGCCCAGCCCCTGCCATGTGGGGGGACACGGGCCTTTCCTGTGAGGTGGCAGCACCCCCCCAGGACCACCCATGGGTGGGGGAAAGCTGGGCCACTGCTGCCTGAAACCTCAGGTGCCCAATCCAACAGGGGGATTCTTCCTGGCCTTCCAGCCACCTGTGCCAGGTCCCCACCAGCCTGTGGCACCACCAATGGTCTTAGCTGTACCCCTGCATTGGCTCCTCAGCTGGCCTGGCCCTTCCTGGAGGACTCCTGGGTTCCTGGCAGTTGCAGGAGCCTCCAGAATGCAAAAGTGGCCACGGGCACAATTCTTTTTTTCTCTGGGCCTGATCCAAGTCTCCAGCCTGATGCAGCCCCAGCACTGCCCACCTCACCCTGGCAGAAGTGGCAGTGGGAGCAGCTGGATGAGCCATGGCTTCTCCTGCAGCTGCTCATAGTCCCCCACTGCTCCCCCTGTGGTGAGGCAGGCAATGCTGAACTGTGCTCCAGGGGCTATGGGCAGCCCCACCTCACCATGGGAGGAGCACCAGGGGAGCAGCCAGATAAGCCGCGACTTCTCCCATGGCTGCCCATAACCCCTGGAGTGTAGCCATGGCTCATCCAGCTGCTCCCCCTGTGGCAAGGTGGGGCTGCCCACAGCTCCTGGAGTGCAGCCCGGCACTGCCTGCCACACCATGGGTGGAGCAGCAGGGGAGCAGCTGGACGAGCTGCAGCTTCTCCCATGGCCACCAATAGCCCCCACTCCCAGCACTGCTGGAGCACAGCCTGGAGCAGCCCCGGCACTGCCTGTGTGGTCCCTGCAAGAGCAGGTGGATGAGCAATGGCTTCTCCCGCACCCACCCATAGCCCCAGTTCCCAGAGCCTGGTGCAGCCCTGGCTGGCCAGTGCTTGCCCCAGCCCCAGCTCCAGCCCCAGCCCCAGCCCCAGCCCCAGCCTCTGTCACTGCAAAGGACTTGATCTGCCCCCACCACACCCCTTCCCTTCCTTCTCCTCTTCCACCATGATAGATGCTGTATCTAGCATTGTAAAGTTAAAACCCATGCCAGAACTTTGAAATGGGTGTCAACTTACAAGTGTCTTAACTGCCGTTTGTTGTAACTGGAAGAGTTGTAAGTCGGGGACTGCCCATACTGAAATAAGGCAGAAGATTTTTGTAAGTGTCAGACATCACCTGTTTTTCAACCACACCACTAGTCAAGACCTCATATTGGAGAGTTAGTGCCTCTTGTTAGGAGTTAGGATTCACAGCAGTTTTCCCATATCTTTTTATTATAGGTTATATAATGAGTTGGACTATGAGAGTCAGGTGGGCAAAGGGAAGGCATAGGGAATGTGCAGATAAGTGTACAGAGTGAGTGTGTTATGCCAAAGAGGGCCCAAAGCTTGTAGGCAGACAGGGACTAAAGCATGCAATGAAAACTGTGTCTTGAGAGGGTCTGAAGAGAGAAGTGTGGAGAGAATGAATCTGGTTTGCATAGGAGGTGGGCCAAGAGCATACACTGATATGGCCCAGAGCAGGTGAATATACATACTAAGTGAATGTCTAGGACAGATCTAGAGAGGGCCGGAACGTGTAAGGTGAAGAGGATATGATTTCCATAACAAATAGAGAATACTTGTACCTCCCTCTTTCCAGTCTCCTGCTGCTGTGAGAGGACACCTGGATTGAGCTTGCAATGTATCTCTGCTGTTTCCCCTGAAGCCCCAGCTTCTCCTTTTCATCCTCCTTCTGCAGAGGTGACCTCTGCCTCTCCTACTATTAAAATGGGCTCAGTCTCTGGTTCACTAGCTGGAAACTTCTGCTGCTTCACTGTGCATCTCAGCTTCTTTTTCATCACGAAGTGTTTCTCTTCTCCCTGAGTAATACACTGTGATCTTTCAGGAGTTGCCTGCTGCTTTTGGTTTACAGAGATTGCTTCCTTTCCCAAACAAGGCTATGTGGTGTCATTTGGAAACAATGATGCCTCGTTCTCTGAGGGGAACCTTCTCCAGGTCCAAAAAAATAGTTTTTTTTTAAATTAATTTGTTGCAGAAGACATGCTGCATGCAAGACAGGGAGACAAGTCAGCCATTTTATTTGTATAACTGAAAGACTGGGTTGGGGCGAATTGGGGCAACCACCCAGGGCCCGCACTTCGGGCGGCCCCGTGGATCTGGGCAGAGTGGCTGTGGTGACTCTGCACCACCACAAGTTTTGCATTTGGCCACTTGCTCCTCCCTAATCAGGCTGCTGCTAGAGCTGACCCAAGGAGGGTGCGGGGCCCGGGTCAAATCAGTTCATGTGGAGACCTTCCTCCGTCCCAATCTTGCATGCCCTGGATGTGAAGAAGCTACTGCCACCGCCACCATCAGCAGCAGTGGCGGTAGCAGGGTGGGGTAGCAGGTGGCTGGACATGAAGACAGTGGTGGTGGTGGCACAGAGTTGCCACGGCCACTCTGCCCAGCTCCGTGGGACCCCGCAAAGCACAGGGCCCAGGGTGGCCACCCCAATTCACCCCCCACAGGGATAGCCCTGGCTGCCACTGGTCCCAGGCAGCAGAACCAGCCTCATGTCATCCAACAGGAAGATTGGGGGCCTGCTGGCACCCCCGGGAGGGCTGTGGGGGCTGTGCTGGAGTCCTCCTGAGGGTGCAGGCCCCCGATCTGTTTGCCTGATGACAGGAGGCAGGTGCTGCTGCCTGGGGCCAGCGGCAGCATCGATCTTCCTAGTGCTGGGTGCGGGCTGTGCCCAGTGCCAGTCTGTCATCTGGCAGGCAGATCAGGGGCCCTCAGCCCCGGGAGGACTCTGGCACAGCCCCCGTAGCAAGCTAAGGAAGTACGGATTGAATGAATGGTGGAGAGTAAACTGGCTGGATCGTTGGGCACAGAGGATGAGTCTACACATTCATTTATGTGCCTTAGACACTGTGCCTTTAGTTTCCCACTTACTTAATAAAGGACTAACTAAATGCGCAGTACCTAAAGGAACTGTGCATTAGTGCCAGTGCACGGTTAATTAGTGATGCTTACTGTGCATTAGCTTAAAAGGACTGAGCAGTAGGCTATTCACACAGTTTGTGCTGTGACACTCTCTTGCACAGTGTTATTAGGCCAATGAACAGTATGTGTCTCATGTAGACACATCCAGAGGGTAGTAATCAATGGCTTGATGTCTAGTTGGCAGCTGGTATCAACTGGATTGTCCCCGGGGTCAGTCCTGGGGCCAGTTTTGTTCAATACCTTTATCGATTATCTGGAAGATGAGAGGAAGTGCATCCTCAGCAAGTTTGGTGGTTACATCAAGCTGGGAGAGTAGTGGAGGGTAGGGCTAGGATTCAGAGAGACCTAGACAAATTGGATGTTTGGACCAAAAGAAATGTCATGAGGTTCTATAAGGAGAAATGAAAAGTCCTACACTTAAGACAGAACAATCCCAGGTACCAGCACAGGCTGGGGACTGACTGGCTAAGTAGCAGCTCTGCAGAAATGGACCTGGGGACTACAGTGGACAATAAACCAAATATGAGCCAACAGTGTGCCATTGTTGTGAAGAAGGCTAATGGCATACTGGGATGCATTATTAGGAACACTGCCAGCAGAACAAGGAAAGTGATTATTCCCCTCTATTCAGCACTGGTGAGGCCACATCTGGAGTACTGTGTCCAATTTTACAGAAAGGATGTAAAACAAATTGGAGAGAGTCCAGCAGTGGGCAACGCAAATGGTTAGGGGGCTGGGGCACATGACTTATGAGGAGAGGCTAAGGGAAGTGGGCTCATTTACTTTGGAGAAGAGAAGACTGAGGGGTGGGGTAGAATTTAATAGCAGCCTTCAACTACCTGAAGGGGGGTTCAAAAGAGGATGGAGCTAGACTATTCTCAGTGGTGGCAGATGACAGAACAAGGAACAATGATCTCAAGTTGCAGCAAGGAAAGTTTAGGTTAGATATCAGGAAAAACTTGCTCACTAATATTTATATATTAGCAATATATTTATTAATATTTTCTATGATTCTATGATCACAAGAGGGGTGGAATGTAACAAGGGTCAGATGTACCCTGTATGATATTCACAAACTGCTAATTTATGCCACTCAGTGGGTTTTAGAGAAAAATAAATGTTATATGGGGGTGCAAAAAAACATAGAAGTCCTTAACACTTCCTACCTGTGAAGATGACTGGCTGAATAATGATGTGTGTTTCAGCTTAATTTTGAGTAGCATATATGAGGCATGGTGACCAGGGCAGCAGCCCCAGGGGCTGACTTGGTGTCGATTGGGGGTATGGCAAAATAACAGCTGCTGCTGCTGCTGCCAGCTGGCTGCATATCTACCACCAGCACCTAGGAGCCGCTGCTGCCCCATGAGCTACTGCTGCCCCATGAGCCACTGTTGCCCTGGGCACTAACCTGCTGTATTATACCTCTGTAATTGCTACAGTTGGGAGTGGAACTCCCCATATACTGAAAGTCAAACTATGGGTGGGGCTGGGCTGGTATCAGAACTCACTGCTCAATATGGAACAGAGGGCAATAGACTTGAATGTGTTTACATGTTCTATTTAACAGCAGGTGAATATCAGCTAAGGGTCTTCATAATTTCATAGTTTCATAGTAGCTAGGGTCAGGAGGGACCTGAACAGATCATCTAGCCTGACCC